>NW_008795252.1:314377-346176 GCF_000699145.1 Aptenodytes forsteri
CCAGATCATTGATAAAGATATTGAACAAGACCGGCCCCAAAACTGAGCCCTGGGGAACACCGCTCGTGACCGGCCACCAACTGGATGTAACTCCATTCACCACAACTCTCTGGGCCCGGCCGTCCAGCCAGTTTTTGACCCAGCGCAGAGTCCACCTGTCTAAGCCGTGAGCCGCCAGCTTCTCTAGGAGAATGCTGTGGGAGACGGTGTCAAAGGCCTTGCTGAAGTCCAGGTAGACCACATCCACAGCCTTTCCCTCATCCACTAGGCGGGTCACCTGGTCATAGAAGGAGATCAGGTTGGTCAAGCAGGACCTGCCTTTCGTGAACTCATGAACTTGGTTCATTGTAAAAGAATATGAGTAAATGGGAAACAAACTGAAACGCAAAGGGTTACAGATACCAGCACTTGAAGCAGAACTCTTTGAACTCTATTACACTTTCACAAAATATTAAAAAAATACTCAAGAGAGATAATTTACATATCAGTGACAACCAACATTACTTTGGTGTGTCACATAAAAGCAAAACTTAGATGTGAAAACTTGCAAAAGCAAGAACAATGTGCCATGCACTGGTTTTAGAGGTACACAGAGAAGACATCAACATATTTCATCAGGTTGATAAATTTAAGAAATAATTATATGAATAAAGCCAAGTTTTTTATATGACTCATGAGAAGTTATACATTATTGTGCTAAGTGGATAGGATCTGTTGTAGCCCTTGCATAAGCCAACGTCACATCACGTGGACTAAGGCTTCACCTTGTAACAAAATCTGCATGTGACTAATGTGTACACAGAGCAGTTCCAGTAAAGTTGGTGGCATGTTTAAGTCCCTGCAGATCGGTACCTAAAATAACTTCAGCATAGGAAAACTGAAGCAAACATGAAAATGAGTCAGATGATATAATTTTGAACATAGCTCCAAATAAAGACTACTTTTTGTAACTTCAAACAGAATGAAACAGGTGGGTTTTTTACATTGGTGTTCTTTTGATCAACATGCTGTGATGATGCTGGTAAATCTTAACTCTGAATGGGAAAGACTGAAGGCTACATCTGTATGGTACCAATTAAGCACTAGTATGTACCATCATTATGATATAAAGAATTACATCTGGGCCATGGTCACAGGTTTTATAAATCACTAAGATTGCTATGAGTTGGAATTCTTTACATAGATACATTTATATACTTCTTAGGGCAGCTATATAGTATCAGATCTCCATCATGTAGGATAAGAGAATCTATTAAAACATACTTGAGCACAATTTGAATGGGATTCGTTTACCTTGCTTAAGCAAGACTTCCAGGGAAGTTTTCCCTGAGCAATGAATGCTTGTGTAGCCAGTCTCCAGGGCGGTACTTAATTTTTCCACTATTTTTATTGGCTCAATAGGCTATCAGAAACTGGAGGAGGAGGAAGGAAGCAAAATTTTCAGGAACATAAGAGAAACTAAGTGCTTCATAAATTCCTAGGAGACTGGTGTCTGGTCAGAAAATGCCAATGGTCTTCTAGAGCTACTGTATAAATGTGCTTTGGAAATGAATGACTTTTCCATTTTTCTTACACATCTTTAGACACTGAATTATTTTGGCTATCAAAAATCAGATTTTTTTGTATGAATCAGACCTACTAAAATACAACAGTACAAACTGAGTAAAATCTTCCAGGTTATAAAGTGAGATATGTGAAAAATTGGAAAGAATGGTATGAAGTGTGGAAAGATACACATCTTAGTTGAGATATGAGAGTAAGACTTTAATGGATTGAAGCTGAAAGGAGAAAAACAAGAACAGCACGCTTCTGCCCAATAGTGTGGAAGAACATTCAGTGCGTTCATCTCTCATAGCATAAGTAAGACTTAAAAAGAAGTCCTCAGTTGTAAGATGGAATAATTTTAATTCAGGAAGAACTGCATAATAGGGAGATGCTGAGTACAGCACTGGTTATTAAGGATCTATATTCCTTCACAAAAATTTTTTTTTGCCTTGGCTTGAAAAGATTATTCATCCCTTTAGTGAGCTCCTATAGGTGACTACTTCAAACCAGTACAAAACTGGTATTCCTTTTTGCTTTAAGCATATTCCTTTTAGCTATGTCTATCTCAGGGCATCCATTCCTCAGGCAATGTTTCCTTTTCAAATAAAGTTCCTATTTTAATTACTACTTAAATAATACAATAATCAATTATGTAATACAATTCATAGTTGACTTTAAAGAAGTGCATAATTCGACCCATAAAGCCCTTGTGCCCACACATCGTGCTTTCAATGATTCTACTGTATGCATTCTTTAGTATGCTTTTGTATTATTTTTGTTACAGTAATTATTGTGGCCTTTTAAATATATTTTAATGATGTAGATCTCTGTGCAGGGCTTTTGTGTGTATTTGATGGGTGAGTGAAAGGTAGCTTAATGGATAATTAAATAGAGAATCGCATGTTACAGTTCATTAGCTGTTGTAATATTTAACTACGGAAGGAGATTGTTTAAATGCTGATGTTAGATAAAAGGGCTTCAGGAAGAGGAGGAGAGTTCTGGTATTGTTTTCAGTGAGAATAGGGTAGGTTTGAAGTTTTTTGGTAGGAGAAGGCAGAACATTATGGGGACTACTGCAGTAAGCAGAGTGCGTGTAGCCACCTAAGGCTAAGAGTTTGCTGGCATGGGAATGGTCTGTTTTGTGACACTTGGTCTAGCAACAATTCTGGGCTTAATTCACTAGTGTGGATATAGCCTCTGAGAATCAGAGATTTGATATACAAAATTTTATGTAGGGAATTTCCCCGATCCACAGATCATTTAGAGCTAATTGAAAGGTGCTAGATAGTCTATTGTTAAAGGACCAATTCCTTGGTTTCTGTGGTGCCTTAGTACAACTGGAGAACTTTACATCAAGACAAAATGCTGCGTTTGAGTCATTACAATATTCCTTTTCCTTCCACTCCTGCTTTAAAAAAGTGACACTGCTGATGGCAAACCCCAAAAACCTGACTCAGCACACCTTTATATTACATATTTGCACCAAAGAGGTATAAGCAGTAGTAATATGTAGTAAGTGCTGGCAAAGGTGCAGCAGGCTAAATGCTAGTTTATTTAACTAAGGAACTAAGCCTGAAATCAATTAAAACTCAATTGTATATAGCAATTGGGAAACAAATAGATCTTGTTTCCTGGTATAGTCCTGCTTCTTTTATACATTAAATTCTTTACTGATTTACAGTCAACTCTAAACTTACCCTTTCTTGATCAAGGTGATCCAGATACAGTCTCAGATAATGAACAGACTATAGAAAGGGAAAAAATAGGAAGGGTGGCAGATGCTCATCATGATTATTCTTCATTTCAGAGATCAAAGTCAGGTCACAGGCTTTTGTTGGAGTTCCTTTACTTTTTCCTCATCAATACAGATGCTTATGCTCTTCATATCTCCACCAACTCTCATAACAAGCATATCAAGAAAGGAGGGTTGTGTGTGTAGCATGGGTTTTGTATATGTGATTGTACTTGTGCACACACATTCGTGTTTTCTGAGAGAATAGAAATACATTAGACAAGTCCTATTAGGATGAGATAATTATTTAAAAAAAAACAAAACAAAACATGGAAATAGCAAGTCTGGAATGTAGCACAAAGGATAGTTAATTTTCTTTTCTCTTTATTTTAAAAAAGGCAATCTATTTTATCCACATAACAAAATCCTAGACTGTAGGTGTTACTGCAGCATTTTTAATAGGCATTGCAAAGCAGGAAGCTGGGAGAAAAGGATGGAAGTGGAAAAGAAAGTGTTAAAAGGCTGGCTTCCTAGTTCTAGCCCTAGGTTTAAACCAGCAATACCTACCCACCCTAGAATAAACCAGTTCACACTGGACACCAGGCCACATACATGCCTTGAAGGATGTAAAAATGAAGTCACATTTCTGACTGTAATATAGAATATTATATCGGCTAGCTCAGATATTCCTGAAAGTTTAATTATGGTAACATGACACTCAGTGAGGGATAAACACCTGAACACTTACTCACATCTTAGGCAAATTGTACAGACTGAATTAAACACTGGCACAGATACACAGCTGATGTATTCAGGTAGGCAAGTTAGTCCAGTTACATCTAATCAAACTTAGATTAGCCCATAGACTCTGAAACTTTCTGACATTTTTACAAACTCCCTGGGCTGCCAGATAGTCAGGTAACTACTGATACACTATGGTATTCTGTAGGCCAAGGGCCTTTGTGACAAACCATTTCCATTTTTCTCTGCACAGTAAAGCTGAGCGGGTTCTAAGGGATGTTCCTACAATTGGCTACCTGTGCTTGTACTTGGGGGACAAAACAAACACAAAAGTAAAAATAAATGAGGAATTCAGTAGTCCTAATCTACACTATCACTCACTAATTTTAGCTGGCTAGGCATGCAAAAGGGTTAGGTCCAGCTTTTACTTATTTTTCTTTTTTGCATGGATTATTTCCTGTAAAATTCTGCATAAACTTGGTAATACAGCATAGTTCGGTTCATAACAATGATATGGACTAAATTACAGGCCTGTATCTTTTCAAGCCTAGTAATACAGAAACTGTCAGGGTGCTGCAGGGGCTGGGGGTTCCCTGGGGTCTGGGGCCTGTCTCACCACCCTCAGTGAGGGATCAGGGCTGGGGGGGCATCTGAGGGCAGCCTAAGCCCAGGACATCAGGCACCTCTATGGGGATGGGGACGATGAGGCCAAGCTGGGATGCCAGCCTGCGAATGGGGGACAGGATCAGGCCTGGTGAGGGGAATCAGGGTCAGACACAGCCTCAGGGTGGCTGGGCAGGGCCATGTGGATGGGGCCAGGCTGGGTTTCTGTTGCTCTGCAAGTTCCAGTTCATCTTCTGGTACAATTTAGAGCAGCCACAGGGTTGCTGTGGTTGCATTACACCCAAATTAGTTCATCTAGTGTTCTACCGTAGTACTTTACCAATACTTTAGACCTGTGGTAATGCTGGAAAAAGAGGAGCTGGTATATGGGCAGTTCAGGAGGCTCTATCTGTCTATGCATTCTATGTAATTAAAGGTCACCAGCTAGAAGATAGTGGTATGAGAGGGGTATAAAAAAACAGTGTATTGGACTCATGTTTTATTTGCTGCTGTGCCTTTGAACTTTGTTTTTAAATCTTAAAAGATTCCTTTTTATTTAGATACGAATGGCTAATTTTTAAATAATTTTTGGAATGGTAACTATTTTCTGACCTTAAGGAGAGGCATCATGGTCAGAAACTGCAGGTACATTCAGAAAAGGAATGATCTGAATATACTTCGATTTGCTTTGCCTGTGACTAGGAACATTTATAGAAACAATCCTGCCTGGGCAGAGAGATAGACAGGATGACCTAATAGGTCTTTTCCGTCTCTTAGTCCTATGGTTCTGCTATTTCATAAAATACATTAAAAATAGATTTGCATAACAGACTGGAACAGCTCCAAGCAAGCCATTTCAATCTCTCAGGAACATAATAAATATGTAATTTAAATACTGCCTAAAAACATATTTACTGATCTGTCTGCATTTATTCTTCCATTGGAGATTACAAAATGCATATTTACCAAAGAACTCTCCCTAAATAATGTCAAAATCTGTCTTCATGGACTGCAATCAGAGGGCTCAGAGGAAAGACTGAGGCTTTGTCCTTAGAGCATATTGCTCATACGCCTTATTTTTAAGACCTGTAAGAGCAAGTTTTCAAAGTAGCACTAGTCTCAATTTGTTGATGAATATCAACAGGAATCTCTTTGGCTGTAGTACCATGCTTTGCTTTGAAAAATATGTATTTTAATTATTTAGCTAGTGTCAGATGCAAGTAGTCTATTGAACAAAAATCAACCACAAACAATGTGCATTACCGTTTGAAAAACAAGCTGGTCAAATCTCTACTTGAACCCTTTCCCTGATGAACTGAAAGATTAGTCATGTACCCTGGTTGCATCCATTAGAAATGGGACTAACCTGCCACAAAGAGACAATGAAGGAAACGGACATACTTCTACAAAGCTTGTCAATGACAAGACCACACCCTGGTGGGTATCTGCCTGCTTATTGTTATCTTTGTCTCAAGCTTTCTACCTAAGACATGGCTTCCATGTGATATTCTGAAGAATGGTGTTCACATTCCCCTTTTTACTTACTTTTATTTTAGAGCTGCTTAATTATCCTTTCTCCAGTACAGACTGTGCTGGGCGTTTATTTGACAAACCAGGTTCATTGGAGTCTGGGATACCTCAGAAGCCAAATAATATGGTGAAGACAGACATGAAGGGGGGTGTCTTTGTATAAGGTACTTTTTCAACCTATCTTCATATGATACAATAGGATTTATTGATTCAGGCTCAGCATTGATTGGCTCTTCTGACTTTGAACTGACTTTGGAAGAGCTACCTATACATTCCTACAGTGAGTTCTCCAGCCCTAGTTACCAGGTGGTTGTATCGGCTTAGTTCAGCTGCATTGTCTCCACATGTTCCTATCGAGCTGTTTAGTTCTCTTTGAACCTGCAGTACCAAATTTCATGTACAAAAGAGACCAGAAGACCTAAATAGCCAGATTGCAACCCTTCCTTTTTGGGTTACTTTTGGACATGTACAAAACCATGTACGAGATGTATATAATTTAAAAATACTGAACAGTTACTGGCTTATACAACACATCATGTAGCTACAGCTAGCAAGCTGCTAGGCATTAAATGTTCACCACCCCTGTAGGATACCTAATAAATCTTTGACCAGGTGGTCATTGGTCAGGTGGGGATCACCTTTGCTCCTTGGATCAGATTGAGCCTTGACATTGCTGAGCTGCTCTCTGCCTAATCCCTATTTTTTTCTTCTAAGGCTTTGGTAACTTTTTCTGATAGCATTTTTCCTGCTGAATGCTTGGGCTGCTCATGATCCTCTGCTTGTCAAGCTTATCCGTCTTTGGTTTTACCTTCCTTACCTTGCATGGATCTAATATATACTTTTTTGCAGTTCTTTCTTACAATTTAGCGATTTTCCTGGAAATTTGAGTCAAGAATTTGCAGCTGTGCTATATCCCAACTAGAGCTTGGATCCACATAGCTGAGCCACTGAGTTGGCAGTTACTAGAGCTTAAATTCAGACAGTGGCATGTCTCTGCATCAACTTTGCAGAAGTCCTAGGAACATGATACAAAGATACCCAAGCTGGTCCAGCAGGAAGTCAGCACAGGTATAATAGGATTCACTAACTCATATTGTTCTTCACACCATAGGAGAACCATAGTTGTTCCACCATAAACTATAACTGAGGTATTAAACCTTGTCAGATCCAATCTGACTCTACTGTGCAGCCAATTCAGGTGTTTCTGAATCTCTAGCATGTTAACCCACAGCCTGGGTAACCTGTCCATGGATAATTGGAAGGTACATATTTGATAATATGATGATTATGCAAGCCTCAGTATTTTGTTTGGTAATTCTTGAAGAAACTGCTTGAAGAAAGGGTCTTTCCTACTTAATATGTGAAAAGGACAGAGTTCAACAACTCAAGGCTGAATTACAGGCTATCTTAGAAATGTATCATGACTCTAATAAATGACTCCGAGTCATGATGAAATAACCTTCCCTTATTAAGCTCTAATTCTTTTTGATTCTTCACAATGTTAAGAAGTTATTATTTCCAATTGAAGTATTTCTTTATTTCTAATTTAAATATTTCTAACTTTACCTTCCAAACACTGGATCTTGTTATGCTTTTATCTATCAGAATAAAGGGCCTCTTCACTAGATTTGTTTTTTATCAATTTTTAAAAAGAGAAAAGGAGTCTTCACTAGATTTGTTTTTTATCAATTTTAAGAAAGAGAAAAGGAGAACTTCTAATAACCATAGGCTTAATTAGTCAATTACTATTGGAAATATTGGGAGTAGAGATAAAAAAAATGTAAGGTAAAAATTGTAAATGATACATTTTCTGAGTCTATTAGAGGAAATATATGAAGAGGAAAACTTAATTAATTAAGCAGGCTCAGAATTTGTATTGGAGTGCATTTGTAATAGCAAGCAGGTCTGTCCTGTAAAGTTAAAGTAGGACATTGCCATGCTTGTGTAACAGGAAACAAAATCCACAGGCTGCTTCTGGTGGAGCAGAGTGAGAGTAGTGTACATCAGTGTTCCTTGTTTTGCTCCTTTCTGGGGTGAAACAGAGCAATGTAGTTGCTGTAGATATGTTAGTCTCATGTTGCTTTTAAGCATTTGTGTTTTAAGACTTCCCTATTTTTACAACCACTGGCCCCCCCATTTCAAATTCCCAGTGAGGAAAACTTACTCAGCTGAAGATTTTACCCTGTCTCTTACCATGTTTACTTCTGTTCATCTGGTTGTACACAAGCAAAAGTACAGTTAGTACACTGTACAACTAAGTACAGTTATGATGGCCTTAGCAGAAGTAAACTGAGGACATTGTGCTTTTTTTATTATTTTTAAACAGTTGTCACTTCTAAGTGTGGTACTTTTAAAGGTCCAAATACTTGACAACATTTTTAATGAAAATGTGTTCTCATATTTCATATTAAATGAAATATAGATGAAAAATAAAAGGAACTTTCAAAAAGGCTACAATAGCGTTACACTTTAACCAGGTACCGACTCTGCCCCACCAAAAACATGCATTGTGCACCTTTCTGTCAGTATGCCTTGTTCTCTTATGATGGAGAAATAGATACTGGTAGTCACTCTTTATCTAAGGATAGAACTTAGTAAAGAGAGTAGTTCTTTTTATTAAAAAGACCAACTCTAACTTTGGCTTTGTTTGTTAGAATATATGGCAGCTGAAAGAAAGAATTAGAAATAGAAAAAAGAAGGAAGGCTAATCCTCAATTTAGCAGCATGAATTAAAAAGATCACTTTCAAGGCCTGCTACTTTTCATTCCAAAGATCTGAATGGCAGCATCTCTTCCCCAGTGTGACACTTGTTATCGTTGAATAAAGGAGTGTGTTTTTTTTAAGAAAAAGAAACAGATATGGGAGCTTCAGTAAAGTCATCAAAGAGCATGCTGTTCTCATACAAATTAGAAGAAAAAGATATCTTCTTACAAATCTGTCTGGGAAGAAATCAGAATTTTAACAGCAGCAATGGGCTATTGTTTGTATCAGGCCTAATTAACCTAGAGAAATGGTCTATTTAGGGTTGTTTTAAAATTACATATTTATACATAAATATAGTTTCCTATGGTCCTTTCTACTTTCTTCCTTGCTAAATTTCATAAAATATCAGACAGCCTACAGAACTGCTGCTGTTGTGCCCATGGCCAACCATTGATTTCAGAGAGTAACAGTTGGCAGCCATGTGGCTCTGCTGCCAGCAGATCCTTCCTCCTTCCCTCCGCTGCGTCAATGAACTCCAGCATCCGAAGAGCAGTGGTAGCAATGCACTCAAGATAGTTTTGGAATAGTTTTAATTGTTCAGTTGTGCTGTGGTGTTAGAAGTGATCCAGATGTCCTACTAACTAGTCTTAACATTTCCATTCCATGTTACTTGAGGGCACTGACAATTTCCTTCAGTTCCCTGAGATTAAATTTTCACGTTACATTTTTGTCACCGAACAAATGCCATTGGATGCTGTTTCTTTAGCAAATCTTAGTTTAGTGAAAAGTAGAAGCAGCATGGAAAAAGATTTTCCCAGACAGCTAAGGCAATAAAAATAGAATATCTCTTTAAAGAGAGTTTCATTCTGGATTCCAATAAAACAGACAAATTAATCTTTCTCTTCTTTCTTTTTCCCTTTTCTTAAAGTTTAATAGAGGTTATAGTAGTGTGGTTTCAAATAATATCAGAGGATCTAATTATTTTTGTTAAGAATTGTGAAATACTTCTAAGCTGTACTTTATTACATTCAATTTCAAATCACATTTAATGATTATCTCCTAAATAAAAGGAAGGAATGAAAAATTATGAAGTCTGCACAGACTGAGTATATCTATTTGAATTCACTCCCTAAACCTTGAGCCACTAATTTGATTATGAATTGAAACATTTGTAGGGACTACTAATTCTATTGCAATCTTAATTTCAAATACCCTGACTGATGGCTCTACTTCTCTGATAACCTTTTGCAGAGTGCATCAGATTCCTTTGGGATTTTTTGTTACTTTTCTTTTTAACAAAGAGAAGAGTACTTTCTGACCTGAAGTCTACAGTTAACAAGACTACAGATGAGAATGCTGAAATCACAACTGTGGCTTCATTTCCTTCCACTGGGTGAATTTCTTCATTTTAGTTGGGTAGAGGGCTAGGGAAGTACTGTTACAGGCAGAAAGGGAACCCAATTATTAGCTGGATCATTTGTATGTGCTTCCAAGTACCTGAAATTAAATTAATTCTGCTTCTTTCTATAAATGCTTTGGAACTCTCCAGCTTGGTTTGATGACTGAATTTGAAGGGGTGATCTTTTTTCCTTTTTTCTATTTCCCCTGGTAGATCAATATTCTATTTTCCACTTATTTTTTAAATCTCTATCCCCTACTCTGCTTTAAACTGACTGCCAAGTGGGTAAAATACTGGGATGGAAATATTCAAGAGTTACACACTAAGAGAGAATATGCTTTTGTCTTGGCTATTCAAAACCTAGGGAATAACTGAAAATTTAGAATTAGAGGCAGATAAAAATATTGAAAGGTATTTATAATTGAAAGATACTGCTCCGCTCTCCAGTGCAAGTTCGTTGGTTTACTTAAGAGACTCATATTACTAAGATCCCCCCGCAAAAGTTAGGATACTTTACTATGAGATCTGCTTGATATACGTGGTGCCTGTAATCAGGTTTTACAAAGGACATACAAATGGCACAACATGGCAAGTAAACATTTATTCTTTTAGTGCAGCAGACTGCCTACAGTAGAACAGGTAATTTTTCCTGTATAATTATTCTATTGCAGAGCATGGATGCATTCTGTGGATACATGGAAAAGTTACTGGACTTTTCTGTGGGGATGTAGAGCTGACAGGCATTACTGAGTCCTTCGGAACTCTTTACTTAATATGCTGGCTATTTTGAATCATAAGATAACAAAACCATGTCACTTAAAAAATATGCAAGCAACAGAACTGGTAATGTCGTAAACAAGAGGAGCTCTCTGGGGCATGTTGACTTACTGTAAATCAGTCTGAATGAAAACAGTGGGTTTTGAATGTTTATTTGAAGAAAAATAGAATAGGTAGTGATGTTTTGGGTAAGGCTTTTGGTTGGGACCTCTAATTTGTGTCCTATGATGGGTTTTTCCCTTCTCTCGGTGACTCGTTTTTCGTTTGAAGGACATTGCACAAATCCAGACAATTTCTGCTTTCTCAGGGTATTGAGGGAAGAAGGAAGGATCTATAGTCTATTACGTAACATAGTCAGGTGTGGCTTCCTGTTGGTTATTGAGACCTATGTTCTTGTTTCTTCTTCCAACAATTTAATTAAGAAAAAAAAGTTTTTATTTAAACTCTTTCTTAGCAGAAGAGACTTTCACAACAAAAGGTACTAACGATACGTCTTGGATCAAGCTGTAAGGAGATCCCTGGTGAAAAGACTGCATTACTCAGCTCCAGCTTTCTCAGACTGTATTTCTGTGGCACTGCACTATTGTTAATAAGCCCTGCTGATTAACAGAAAGATGACTCTCTATAATTCAGGGAAAGTGCTCCACAAGTGCCACTAAACTGCTTTCAGGTATCCAAATCTGTTCAGGTTGCCTTTCCCAGCCTGCACATGTGACAATCATTATTGCACAAAAAAGATGAACAACTTGGTAGTCAACAACCAAAACTGAGGATGCCACATCAGTGCCCTAAACACACACCCTTTGCTTGCTGTCTGCTTGGCTCCGTGAATCTTGCAGTATGTTTAGCCCCCAGGCAATCCATTGCTTAATGTGTCCTCTATTTTGAATCATCATTCTAAGATATAACTCTCCCTAAATCTTTAGAGAAAGCCTTTATCTTTAGACTTGGTTCTGAAAGTCAGAAAGCTAAAAACTGGATATGACATTTCACTCCTGGGCACATAAGTCACTGCTGAATCTATATTTATATATCTGTCTTGAACTGGTTTCTTTTAACCACTCTGCCTAAGATTTAGGCATGAGTGGCATGGCAAAGTTTCACAGTACAGTTTTTTGAGGATGAAGTAGACTCAGAGTTCATGCATTTCCAATAGCAGGTCTGTCTACAAGCTTTATCAGCTTGTTTTTCTTTCCAAAACAGAGTTTTCACTTCTGTTTCAAGTGAGCCAGAGGAGTTAATGAGCTAGATTCTGTTCTGTCTCAGTACCTACAGAGTTAACAGCTAAATTCTCATTTTCAAAATCATTTTGAGGGAATTATATTAAAGGCATTAATAAATTATTTGGTTAGATTTTGATGTCCGTATATGAATTACAAGTACTATATGTTGAGAATTCTTAAGAAGATATATTTGAGTCTCAGATCCTAGAAATTCTTGTTGTACTTAAAACCCACAGCTCCCACTTATGTGGAAAAAAAAAATATCAAGCATCTTCAAAGAAAAGACAGTAGAAGAGCTCTAATGGCAGCATACTTGTCTAAAACTGTTTTGTAAATTACATTTCATAAAGTAGGAAAATGGATTCCATAATCCAAAATTACATTCAATGGGCAAAGTAAAAAAGAGTTACTGCCTTGCATAAGAAGCCCCAATAATGGCAAAAAAACCAGCTGAAAATTTGTATGAATATCAGGAACTATTTTCTTAATAATTGTTAAATCTGTACAGAGGAAAGCTGGTAGAAATATTGTTCAAACACAACATGAACATCATGGTGACAATTCATCAGAACTGCCAGGCAAGACAGTTTTGTCTCCATGAAATACACTACAAAACCATAATTACCTTTTAATTTGCCCTCTCCAAGCCTTCCTGGCTGCTGTCAATATCATTACATACCCATGGCTACACCTGTCTTCCACTTCATTGCCAGTTTTAACTTATGCAGTAGCAGCAGTACTTAAAATATTGTTTCCTTCTCTAAAATTTGTTAGTTACGGTTCTTTTTTCAGACCAGAAGTTGGTGTGAATCTGAACAGTCTATTCCACCTAAACGCATAGGCTTTTCCTTTAGATGCCTCTCTGTTGTTCCTAAAGAGAGTGGTTGCCATTTCACAAACACACACATACTGTGTTACTCACCTCCATTCAGTTATTCTTGTCTTTCACTGGGTATTACTAGACCATCCAATTTGTGTTATTTGGTGAGGCAGGAGTGACTGCCCCTTTAAACAGAGGCAAGGTGGGACCTCCTGTAAGGAATTATATGGGACCTGTTTTCTTAAGTGTTCAGTTCTTTTTGGACTGTGGTAGAAGGAGGTTTGCTAGGAAATGAAGACAAAGCCAGAGCTAGCTTCATGTCTGTCTGATTCTGGTTTCTTTCTGGTTTGTTTTAATCCTTTCTATTAGGAGATGGTAGTTTAAACTTCAGAGAATGCGGTTTTGTATCTTAGGTTGGGATCAAGGGGCAGAAGGAAAGTTTTCTGTAGATTGCTAAACCTAGCACAGATGCACCATATTATCTTACCTTTTAGGGCAGATTAAGTTCTCTCCTATATGTATGACACTGAGCTAGCACCACACTTGAGTTTATTAAGAGTTAAACTACTTTCCTGAGATACTTCTTTCACTTGATCACAGAGATTAAATTCAAATTTCTAGAGTATTTTTGTTGCTTTTTCCTTATAACTGTATCCATTTGAGAAGCCTTTGCTAAGATACTATTATTTAAATACCCTCCTTCTCTTCCCCCGGATCAGTTTTGTTTTTACCTCAAATTCCTCAGAATATTGATAAGAAAAATATGGATTTTGTTTATGATGGCAAGCTTCTGTTTTCACCCAAAGCAGAAACTACACATTTTCTTCCTTCAGCTACTGGTTTATTGTATGTCTGTTCTTTAAGAAAGACTGAATTTATTTTTGAATACCAAGTTAGTCTGTACTTTTGAGAAAATAATAGTGAAATAACAGAAGCGTAGATAGCCACATCACTTCTAAAATCTTGCTGTTACTGTAGGACTGTTCACTATAATGTCTCTTCCCTGAAGATGTTTATTTCCAAGAAGCTCATAGAACTTAATGAAGGAAGGAAACAATAAAAATGAAATTCATCAAAATGAATGTTGTCCAACCTTTTCTGTGTTGCTATTGTTTGGTGAAATATTGTTATTACTGCAAGGTTAGGTATTTAACTCTAGTTCACAGTACTCCTTTTAGATCAGTAGCTGCTTTTTATGCTGGGATTTATTTAAATGCTTTAGTAGCATTAGTGCCCCGGCAACTTGGGCTAGTTATCTTTGGTTTTCAATACCTGACTTTCACTTATCTCTTAAATGCCTTTACCTCTCTTAAAAAAAAAAAAAAAAGGTAAAAAAAAAACCCAACAAAAACCCAAAACAACCTTGATTATTGTCTCTCTGGGTTAAGTAAGAAGAGAACAGACAAGTTAGATGGTCTCCACTGCTGTGTAAATTATGTTCAGACGTATTCAGCTGAGAAAATACCTGATCATGTGATGTTATAATATGCTTTTAAATTCTGAAATAGAAGGGCTTACTCAAGTACAAAAGTGCATTTTACAAATATTATAGTAGTATCTTTCCCTGGTTTTCTTCTTTATTGTAGATGTAAAGATGATTGGTTTTTCCTTCCTCCTTTTGAAACAGTCGAGTTTCGCAAGTCAGTCTGCCTGTGGTGTGAGCAGATCAAGTGTCTCAAGTTCGAATATTAGAACTATCTTTTACTGGTGGTATTGGCACCACTAAGTGTTTTGAATAGAAAATAACATTGACTGATACAGCAATAGATATTGGCCTAAAATACTTTAGCCTACATTGTCAATCTGAAAAGCTGCTACAACCACAAATTGCACTAGATGAAGCAAGTATCTGGGAGCCTTGAATAAGGGAAGTAAATAGCTGCAGTCCAAAGTGGGGAGGAGCCTATATATATATATGTTCATGTGAAATATCCCTGCTATTTCAGCCTGCAAGTCCAGTGCTTGTTTCCAACAATATTTTGATAATGGGTTAATGGAGATTGTTATGATGGAAATGAAATTAATGAAATTGATAAAGGGAAGGAAGGGGGTGCCTACTCTACCCTATTCATACAAAAGTGAATAGTCTCTTGTGGATACTATCTTCATTTACCTCCAACAGTTCAATTAATCTTAATTAGACTTGTTTATTAGGAGATTTGGGCATGTTTGTTTAGCACTGAAGCTTTTCAGGTGCTCCTGTCCAAACAGACTGAAAAAGAAGTGCAATCAATTAAATGATGTAGGGAAGTAGGAAATGAAGACTGTTTAAGCAGGATGTAGGCAATGTGTGATCCTAGAGATGCATTGCACCTTTAAATCTTTACCATTTCTTACAAACCAGGTGAAATGCCTCCTTGAAGTCACTCTGCAAACAGAGGCAATGCAGAGAATATATTAGACCCAGTATCTCCATGACAGCGCCTGTATTAAAAATGGATGGACAGCTTCCGAATACCTATTGTTTGCTGTCACCACAGATAGGATTCGGCTAATGAAACAGCTAATTAGATTTTTGTAATCCTGTCGTCCTTGTTTGAGAGGTGACATTTTGCTTGAATTTCTCATGTGGATCTCTTCAGTCTAGGAAGGAATACTTTCCTCTGGCCAATTTGGCTCTTGTCACTTTGCTGGAATGGCAGTTCCCTCTGTTGGTGTAATGAAATCACTGCTTTCCCAAACACAACTATGTCACTCAGCATTTAAGTAGAAAAGAATAGGAAAATGAGGATCCGATTAGTCAAACAGGCCTGTATTCAAAATCCATTTCTGAAATCAAATAGTAGAATTGGATTGAGTTCATAATGGAAGAATTACTTAGGTGTTATTACAAACTGTATTACATATTCATCGACTTGCTGAGTGTGCATGGATTTGCCAGGCATTCTCCACTTCCCACTCCTCTATTCTATCCAGTGCAGATGCAGCAAAGGGATAACAACCAAGTTAAAAGCTGTCTAAATTAAGTAGTGATTAAGACAAGTTTGGGTGAATGCTGAATGTTAATTTCACAGGCCACATTCTTCTGCAATGTAAGAAGGTGCAACTTTCACTGATAGCTCTCTGACTTCAGCAGTGCATCGTGATGAGACTAATTTATGAGAGAATGGAGTCCTTGAAGCTTAATTGAGTTGTGTGTTGTTGTTTCTTTGAAAGCCTCCTTGCTAATAGTATTTCTGCTGGTATTGATTTCTAATGGGAGTTGGGAGCTTTATTCCCTTAGAGATTCTTATGAAATCCCTGCAATTAGAGAAACAAAATTACGCTGACCAGGAAAGCTGTATTAATTGGTAACTCAATATAGTTTGACCCAGATCATCTGTGTTTTTGCCTGGGTGGTCCTCTGCTATCTGTGGGGCTCTGAGTTCTGTCTGCAAGAAGCTCACTGGGCAGCTCAAGTTATACTCAGAAGAGTCTTTGTGTTAAGAGAGTCCTTATGTTTAATATGTTAAAGTAACAAAGATGAGTAAATCGGTGTGCAAATTACCAACCTTCAAGGCAGGTACAGCCTTGTGATGTCAAACACGTTCTCCAGACTTATATGATATAATAAATACTGTAATGTAACTCAAAGTGTTTATATGAATCTATATGGCAAGTGACTCGCGCAACTGACTGGATTATGGGATTACTTGATAAAGTGTCTTGTCCGCTGCTATTCTGTTAATATTAACACCACAGGCCTATTCGGTTTAATTACATAAATGATATGTATGAATGCCCTGTATTTCTTTAGCACTTCTAAATACAGAATCTCAAGGGCTTAATGCATAGACTGTCTCATGACATCTCTGTTGTTGTAGATGCTATCTCCACAGTGTTCTTAGGCAAACTTCAGCAAAGAAAGTTAAGTCTTGAGTCAAGTCAGAGGCCAAACAGGATTAGAAACTGGATCTCCTAACTGAGCTCCAGCTGTTAGTAAGTCTGTCTTATCAGCTACTTTTCATGGTATCTGTGTCAGACTATTTTGGCTCTGTTTTTTTTCTTGCATCAGAAGAGCTGTGGTTTTCAGGAACTTGGGTCTAATGTTGAAGCAAGGGTACTATTACCTTCAGTTCTTATTTTAAGTGAGAAGACAACAGTTTTCTGTGATCAGATATGAACCACAGAATTAGTACCCTTAAAAAAGAGGAGAAAAAAGGCTAATTGCAAAGGACATTTGGAAAATGTTTCAAACTTTTCACAGTGGATTCTATTTCTCTAAAATTTTATCAAATTTTACCTCTACTTTTCATGAATTTTCTTTTCCACTGCCATTCTTTGTCTGCTTTATGTATATTTAGAACTCAGCTGAATAACTGCTATGGTTTCTTCAGATGCTGTCATCCATAGTTTGCGTAACTGAGATGTTCCGTTTTCAGAAAACATTTGAAATGGACTAAATTACATGGGACATAACTGCTTTCACAGCATTGTTGGAAACGTGCTGCTCTCTTTCATGGATCTTTAAATGTTTAAACATTGTACTTAGAGTGTATGTCTAAGAGATTGTGTCTCATACCTTTGAGTTTCTTTTGTTTTTATAAACTGTCGAGAAGTTTTTGGAAAAAGGTTTTTTTTTTAATAAAGCAATATTTACTTTTACAAGAGAGACTTGCAACTTTTAATCTTAATCTTTTAGTGGTTATTTTGTATTTTGAAAAACAATTCTTTTTAAGTACTGAAAAATTTCATTTTCTTTTTTCTGTTGCTGATATTGAAATACTTTTCTTTCTGAAAATAAGAGTGGCTCAAGTAGAGCAAGATGAATTTCTACTTTATACCTGTCCTTACCTAAAGGGGCTATTTTTAGCATGTATAGGTCATGTCAAGGTTTCAAGGACGCTAAAAAGGGCAACTTCTGTATTTTTGCTGGGGGTGTTGGTTCATTTTTTAAATATGGACATTTGTCTACTACGTAGAAGAAAAAAATATCTCACATTATTCTTGAGTTTTGAGGTATTAATGAGTATGGGCACTACAGATACAGTCAGTCCTCTTAGTAACATAATTGTAATTTAAAACCCTCTGAGTCATCTAGCCCTTCTGCGTAGCTATTCATTATTAGTCATAATTGCATGAAAAGGAAGTTGTTCGTCTGCTCCTGCTGCTTATTCTCCACTGGAAAGCATAATCCTTTGTTTGTGGACAGCACAATTAGCAGCTTTGGAGATCATAATTATTTCATACCTGGGGCTTAGAAGACACTGAGGGAAAAAGATACTCTTAAGCCTTGTGTGAAAATATTGAATTTACTTACAGTTACTTTTCAAAGTTTCAGTTGTCTGAGACGTGGGAATATCTGTGAAAAATATTAATCTGCTCAATCCACGAGTGTGTGTGTGAATGGATTACTGGAATATGTATATGGAAGAGTGCTGATCTAGTTATAGTACACAGAGCAAAACACAGCAATAATAAAAAAAGAAAAATAATGACACAAGATGTGGCACAAAAGTAAACACCCAAACAGCATATTATCTTACAATGGAAGTATAACTGACTGACAGAGAATAGATTTGATCTCCCTGGGTACCTCATGAAACTGATAGGAGCTAGCCTGACTAAGAAGTCTGGGAAAGAGAGAACCAAATCCGTGACCAGGTTGACCAAGTGGTGGTAGTTTTTTCTTCCCCTCTGGTAACTATTGTCCTTCTTTGTAATAGGTGTTGATATGGTATTCTTGGCCATATTTCCAGTGTAAGTGTGATGGTATGCAAATACATGCTTTTTCCAATTTGTTATCTGATACAAGTTCAAAGAAATTTACGTGCTTCAAAAGACAGGTATTGTATTTTCAAACTTATAACTTATCTAACTTACCTAAAGTGACAGGGATATTAAGCCTCATGCAACTGTTTCAGTTCAACTAGGGCACATTTTGGTATTGCTGTTCATATTGGCTGAGGATATGCATTCTAGCAGACAGCAGCTCATGGTAATTTTGACTCTGTAAGAAATCATATTTTCTATTTTAAAAAGTAGTGATAAATTGCACAATCTGTTAATTTATCAATCATTTGTATCACCAGGACTCAGTATAGACAGTGTGCTCAGGGACTAGAAATTGCCAAGATTAAAACCCAAATAATTTAAAAAACAGAACTTTATGGTTCATTTTAATTTCCACATCTATGATTTTGAAAAATATCTGATGACTTTGGTGCCAGGGATGAAATTTTATTTCTGTAGGCCCAACACATCTGTGAAAGACCAATCTTGATTCTACTTGGATTTCTTCATCATCAGAAAAATAGCCAGCTAAATTGCAGCTTTTCTATCAGTGATAGTAATTTGACAAGAATACAGAGCTCAATTTTAAGCTTTGAGCTGAGTTAGTGGCTAAGACAGCAAAAAAAAATCCTCCACTGAAGCTAAGCATGCTTGATTTGTGGTTGCTGAAATGATTAATGTTGAACCTCATAACACATTTTTCTTAACAGAGTCACTTTAAATTAGATCAACATTAAAACAATAGTTAAGCATGTCAATTAAAGCATATTAACATCCATTTTATTTTGGCAGAACCAAAAATTCATTTCAATTTAATTTTATTTGTAACTTATTTAGCATGAATATATGCAAGTTGGAAGGAAACAGGAAAGGGAGTAGTTTTTGCTTTAAAAAAAAAATATATATAAATAATAATTATTTGACCTGTAAGAGAATTTAGTGGTTGCTGTCAAAACTAGAATCCATTGTATTACCAATAATATAAAATAAAAAGACACTGTATATTCTGAAGAGTTTGTCTAAACAAAAGTGTTATGCAAGAACTGCTAGGGAATGAAAATGACAGCTTTGATGGTATGAGCACACTGCATAACTTTCAGCATGTGTAGTTTGACGTTTCTGAATAAGCTGTTTCATAATGTTAAATATTCTGTGCAGACCTGTACCACGTTGGTGTTCCTGAGTGTTCTTTCACATGCCACTACCACCAGTTGCTTCTCTTCATGCAGTTTCAGTTATTTATTCACTGGTCTGCTTTTTTCTTTGTATATAGCAATCCCCAAATACACATGCACTAATCAGCTATTGAGCAAATGACCTGATTGATGGTGGTACAGTCCAAGGCTCTAAAACAAGTACCAGATGGAACACAACTGTTTGTACTGCTCAGTTATTTCCCTTTCCCGTATTTTTTGTAATAAAGCCATCCATCATCCAGCTCTGCAAACAGTGGATCATGTCTGTTATAGAAAAGATGCCAGCATGGTGTTGCCTGGGAAGCAGATCTGTTGTGATCCTGTGCTCCTGAAAGCTAAGTCTGGAGAACAGTTTAGCTTATTGACATTGCTTAGAGACCTGGAACCTCCTTAGAAAGGTAGTACTTGGAAGGACATGTAAAATGGAGGGGAGACAAGGCCCGGGAACTTGTGCGCTCTCTGTTATTTCACAGAAAGATGGCAATGAATATCATTAGCCTTCTCCTTTGTTTCCTGGCATTTATGCAGCTAAATGGAAGAGATTTAAATACATTTAGAAACAGATATATTAATAGCTACTGGCATATCCTTCAGCAACCAAAGTCAGCGTGTTACATATCAACTTGGTCCAAAAAAGCTTAGTCCGAAAGTCAGCAGTGTTTCAGAACAGAAATATGAATGAAAACCTGGTAGTAAAATTAACTTGTGTTATATGTGTCATCACTTCTGCTAAGGTGCTTATGGTACCATTTCAGCCATTAATTTAAAACTACTAGCTTAGGAGTCCAGATCATTCCATAATGTGAATTCTCACTGGAGTGGCATAAAGGAGGAAGGAAAAAACAAGCAAACAAAAAAACCCAGTGGCCTTGAAAGTTTTGGGTTTTATGGTGTGAAGTCTGTGGTTGTACCACCTAGCAACAAAGGTGGCTATTGCCCTTATAACCTACTTCAGAAACTCAGCAAATTCTGTTGAGCTTTAGGCACTGGTGATGGCAAAATGTATTCAGAGGTAGCCCTGTGCTCTCTCTTGTTCTCATTTTGCCGGGGCTGTTTGATTTCTTGCTTTCAGGGAGATTTTGAGGAGTGGTTAGTATCTCTACCTTAAGCATCTGCTGTAGTGATTAATATTTATTTCCCAAGAACTCTCTTAGGAGTGGTCACCAGGATGTGGTTACAATAGCAAATGTACCCAGCTTCAATCACAAATGGTAGCTATTCATGTAAAAACTGCTGGAGGCCCAGGCACACAAACTGCACCTGCTGATCTTCTGTGTACTCATGGGATTTGCTTCAGTTGCCTTTTCCCTGACAGAATGTTTTTCAGAGGAGCAGACTTTATATTCTTGTTACATATTCTGCAGAAAATATCACAGCGATATTTTTCACAGTGTTTAATACCAAAAAAGCAAACAATATTTTAAAATAGTAAATTGTTTAAAGGTATCTAGCTTAAGGTGAGGAAAAAAAGCCAACTGTCTCATGGAATATTGTAGCATTCTGCTGATCTTGTTTCACATAAATCCATTTATTTTTGTTTGGACCTTCAGTTATGTGTTAAGGTACTTTCTGAAAACATTGCCTTTCATTCTGTTGTCATACTTATTGGTCAGAATATCTCTGAGGAAAGACAGGCTGTTTACTAAGCACCTTTTAAAGACAGATGGTTGAATAACTGGCTTTCTGTTCTTTCTGGAAATGGACTTCTGATGGAGAGAGGTTTTTTAAAATGTCAATTTTGCTTTGCATCTCAGCAGAGGAAGCTCTACTTAAATATAATTCCTAACAAGTCAGGCCCTCAGTTTTGAGCAACATTTCACAAGACAGTTTAAAATTTCAATGGAACAATGTGGCCTTCTTGAAAGTGATCATTCATTGAAGCTGTGAAACTGGGTACTGCACATAAAAATGTGATTTAGGCTTGGAGCTGCTGGTGAAAAGCAGATGATGGTGCTTGTTGAATAACTAAGGGCACTTAACGCAATGCAAACATTGAACAAAGGCAGAAAGAGCCTTGTGGGACAGTCCATGGGAACAGCTGTGTCTTACCATGGTGCGGGCAGCACATTTTGCTGCTGCTGCTATACAGTGAAAATGAATGTTGTGAGGGACTGAAAATGGTTTACCAAGCAAGCATATTCAGGCTGTGGAAGAAAGCTGCTTTTCTTTTCTTGCTTACGCTGTGCAAGAAATATTTTCATTTTGCACTATTTATGTTTATGCAACCCATTGTTAATATAGCATATCTTACACAGATATGGTGTCTGTCTAATAGGGGAACTGTCAAGTCCTTACATTGTGAGCTTATAGGAGGAAGGACTCATAACAGGATTATATCACTGACTGATTGTGATTTCGGACAATTTGTCCAATATAAATGCCTCTTGTCTGTAAAATGGGTATGAAAGTTGTGATATAAAGGTGCATGTTAAAAAGATACTATTCAGAACCTTTTGTAAAAACCTACCTTATAGGGGCTTACTATTAAATATGATCAGAATAAAATAATGAAAATCAGTGCCTAACATGGGACAGAGGAAGTTTGGAAGAAGTCTCATTCACAAGTATGAACTTTCTTGCTTGCACACTGAGTGAACAATGCCCTCTGCTGATTGTGAGGAGAAAAATTGCTAAAAACTTGGAAAAATATAGCTGAGAAAAAACTCTTGGATAAGGTAAACTAGAATAATTCTATTGCTGTTTATTGACATATCTAAGGCTCTGTCTGTGACTTGTTTGCTTACTGCAGATTATATATATATATGTGATTAAATATGTTGAGGAGATACTTGCAAAGTCTTCGTACATACCTGTATTTGTGTAGATTAAGCCTTTGAATAATCTAAAAGATGCCAATGTCAGTGTATTTTTCAGACTAGGTGGGCACCTGTTCATCAGTATGATCCTAAAAATGAATGGCTTTTGGTGAGAGTGGAAATTCTGTTGAAATCTAGAGGTAAAACAGAGAACAGGAATTGTCACTGTACCTCCAAAACTGTTTATGCCTGCCTGAAGTGCTTGCATAAAGGCAAGGAAAGATTTGGCAAGAGCAGCTTGGGGGTTTCTGTTGAGGGTGTCTCTAGGGAGGATTGCCTGATGAGAGCAAAGTGTCTGAGTCCGCCTGGCTGCTGCTGCTGCCCTTAGTGGGCAAAAGCCATTCAAAAAGAGATGCTTTTGCTGTGAGACAGAAGATGAGTAGAAGGAGGCAAGAGTCAGAAGATACTGTGAGAGAAATACTCTAAAAAAGAGGAAGGGGAGAGCAAAATCTCTTGCAAAAATGTTTAATTATGATTCTCTTTCAGTGTCTGACATAATATTGGAGAAAGCAGGAAAAGACTCAGTAGCGTTATTGTACAGTCATGCTTCCTGGAACTATGCCTTTGTGCCTGGAAGACCTTGACCTGAAACATGTCTGGCTAAAAGGCTAGAGGTGTCCCAGTTAGTTTTCTTGTAGATTGATGAATGGAGGTACCTGATCTAACACCCCCAAGCAGATAGCTATCAGACATTTTTTGATAGAAACCTGCTTTTCATAAAAATTAAAAAGAAGACTTGGCAACACAAATAATGTGAGTGGTCTTCTCCCTCTGATCTCAAACCTTACCACAATATTCTGAAATATGTAAAAAAAGATAAAAGCTGTAAGTGTGGAGGTTTTAGACTTCCTGAACAGCTTTTTTTTACTTTTTTAAACGTTTTGAGACAAGTTTAAATTTAAATAAGGTGCATTTATTGTCTCTGGATTATTTCACTAAAACACATCAAATTTATAAGTTTTTTGTCACTAGTTTTTAAAAGATTATAAAGGTTATACAGTTATTCTGTCTAAAATACAAATGGATACATATATGCTCATTTAAAAAATATAAGACACATAGTTATGTACATGTAAAAATGAAAAAAACTTCACACCAAGCACTGCTGTATTGATCATGTCATAATTAATATTAGAAATTTGTCTATTCCTGAAATCTAATTATTTGGTTTTTAATGCTGGTAATGTGGTTCTGTTCTGTTATTGTTTACTTCTAAAATACCTACCCATCAAAAAAAACCCAAAAAAACCAAAACCCAAAAAACCCTGCACCCTCCCACGTTCCATACTTACCACCCTCCAAAACAAGACAGAAGTAAAAAATGATAATAAGAAATTAAGATTATTTTAGGCCAAGCCATTCAGTCATGCATATGACATGACTTTGGGTGCCACAAGCCTATGAATGCTGCATGCATTGAGATGGATTGAGGGCTGTAGCATCTGAGTTTTTGTTATTTGTATCTATGAAAACTAATGGACTTTTTTCACCCAAGAATTCTTAGTTTAGGTCATTGCATTTCTGTTTATAACAAATGAGATTTTTGTTCCCAATGTATTCTCCTCTTACTATTAATTGACAGGCAAGAGTTTATGCCAATTCACCATTCTGGATTAGCTTCAATTCTAGGATATGGTGTATATTTAGCATTTGTTAAGGGTGTGAGATAACAGAATGGTTATAAGATAGAAGCTAGATGTAATGCCATTTGCTATCATATCTAGAATCTGAAAGATTTGCCTGTAAGAATAGAATATTCTTAAAACGTTCAGCCACATGCCATCCAAGCAAAGCATTATATGTCCTCCCTGAATAAGCCAAAAGAATAATGTTGGGTAAGCTTTCTTGGGCATTACAGTGTTTATGAGAAAACAAAAAGCAGGGGGATGTAAGAGTAAAATAATGAAGTTAGATTTAGAAAGAGTTAAATTCTTTCAAGATAGTTCTTGCTTTGCAAGCTGATATAACAAGGATTATCAGATCTCACCCTGAAGGTGTTATCTGATGTTGGGCATGTGTGAAATAAGGTATGTTATAAAAGTTAGAAAGAATGTTACTATTCCTAAAAATCAAAGATTTTCTTTTAATCATTTCAATATTGTTTAGATCTATCACTGCATAAAGCACCGCAGTAATTTGTGATGCTGATTAATGTGTGTCCCCCTTCATTCCAGAGGACTTGGGGCTTTTCTGCTACATAATTCTCCAGCTAATCTTTACTGCTCTCTTCCCTACTCTTTCGCTGCCAGTGGGGGGAACTGGAAGCAACATTCACAAACTTATGACTGCAGTCCTGCAGACTGGAATTCAGAGGTTGCAAACGTGGGTCTGTGGCATCTCCTTCAGAATTCTGGAGGACAAAAATTATTGTGTCTTTTCCATGACCTGTTGACTGGAAGCTCTTTTGAGTAGCAGAATTTCTAAAAATATAAAAAAGTACAGTGGATAGCTGTTTGACAAGGGTCTTCAATTCTTTTTTTTTACCACCCCCACCCCCCTTCTCAGTGCTTATCATGGAAGTCTTCTGAGTCAGTCTTGAGTCAGGGCATTCTGTGATGCTCTGGTAACTACCATATTTTAGTTCTTGCCTGATAAAGACCTGACAAATAGCTGTTTGACTGCTCCTTTGAGGCCTATGTGTCATTAGGTTTATTCTTTCCAGCTTTCTCAAAGGTCGAAGAGTTCAAATAACACAATGTGCAAAATTTTTTAGTGAAATGTGATATGTAAGAATCAATATTAAGTCAGTCATCTTTGTCTTAAGGATGTAGATAATATGACTAAACAACATGATTTTTTTTTTTTTCTCTACACAATATACATGTGCCTGTAGAAAAAATAATAAGGGAATATTTAACTGGTGGCATGAAAATGTAGATGAATTTTTTTAGAAAATTAGTCATGCTTCCCTAGACATGTCCCCATGTCTCAGGATGCAATATAACAGCACTTCTCTCAAATCTGCATTCAATTAGCAGCTGGTGTAAAACTGGTGGTGTTAAGTTTAATTAGGTTGATACTTTGGTTAGTACAATATTGTTCTCTCAAGAAATGTTGCTGTTCCATATCAACACATTTTTCTTGTTTTCCATGAGAGATGGATAATTCTTGAATGCCCGTTTAATCCTATTTTAGTCTCTGCATTCTAGAGCACATAACACCAAAGTGTCAATGCCAGAGTGTTCTCAGTTACATTTGATGATTTTAGACTGTATGGTGGAAGCTTTCCTCCAGCTTTGTTTGTTTACAATAGGAAAAAAACAAAACAAAAAACCCCAAACCAAAACAAAAAAAAAACAAACCTGGAAATGATTGTGAACTTTGGCCTTACTGGGGTTACTGGGAAAGCTCTTATTACTTCAAACAACAGGATCCTGCAGACTTACACTGGAGCAGTTACTTGGGTAAAAAGTGCTTGCTTGAGTAACAACAAAAGGATCAGAGAAGCAGATATATAGTCTGTCTGCACCAAGATCCTTCATTCATGTCAGAAACATTTATTCCTTGCATATATGTATCTTTATCTGTAGCAGAGTCAGCTCTACAGCTCAGTCATTGCTCTCCTATTGATCAGCTGTTGATTGCTGATGTCATACCTGTGTAGTGATTATTTCCCAATGACAAAGGGAGCAGCCAACTGTTACCCACTCCCTGTTACCCATTCCTCTCTCCTGTTACGGATGGTGATTCAGCTAAACCTGTGTTCTGTTCAGGACAGAAAAAATACCCTGGGATGGATCTGAGAGTGCTTAGCAAACATCACTGCAATTCTGGAGATGCTTTTACCACCTGCTTTGCATCAGCTTCTGGCAAGACTACCAGTAGAGTGGGCTTAATACAGTGAGGTACAATCTTAAACCTCAATACAATGAGAAAAATGCTGAAACGTAAGACCAAATGAAGCAATATTGGATTCTTTTTAGGCTATTATGATGTACTTTTCTATCTGATGTACGTCTCCTGGGTTTACTTGCTTTCTTTAGGCTTTTAATGTTTTTTACCCTGTTCTGTAGCTGCTGTTGTTGGGTTCTTTTTGTTGTTGGGTTTTTTTTCCCCTCCAAGTATTAATTAGCTTTCCTTTTTCAACAGATATAGATGTCCAGAGTGCCAACTAAAATGAGTGAGGAATGAGAAGGAAAAACACACTTAACACATTTTAGTCTTATGTCTTGAAGAAAAACACTGTAGTAAATATTTCCTGTACTTGAATCTAAAATTATATTCTTATTGTGTTTCAGTTTTAATAGGAAGGCATAAAAGTAAATGGGTAGTTTATGCATACTTGCATCAAACAAATGTTGTGCTTAGTTTGAATATGGTTTGTGTATTTTGTAACAAATGTTTTGTAACATAGATATTTTAATGACTGAACTACATCTTGATCCCCGTTTCTTTCCAAATTGTTGTATTCTGTCAGTAGAAAGGATGTGCGAAAGTGAATGGAAGAGATTTGTGGGGATTGCCTTTGCATGAAACTGGCATAGCTAGTTCCTCGTTCCTTGCTTCTGCTATTTGCTGCAGCAGGTGTGGGAGGATGTGCTTTATAACACTTGCAGAAGGGACTGTTCGCTTCTAGCTGTTGTCAAAATCTGGGGACATCCCAAGTAGGCTGACAAACTCATTAAATAATAACAGCAGTTTCATTGTTTTAGTAAAGGGTTAAATTTTGAATTTGAAGTGCAGCGCATTATTCAACCCTTATACCTACTGATTATAGGCAGTAGGTAAATATTTAAACATTGATGACTTGATTGTTATCTCTGTGACCAACTGTGTGGTATTACACAACAGTATATCACATCAGGTAAGGAGGACTAATGCACTGAACTGCAGGCAAATTTTGTAGAGGCCAAATATGTTAAATTAGAAATAGGGAAGGACACTGAGGAGAAATGCCATGAGATTTCTTAGTGCTAATATCATAGTATTGTATTTACTGAACAGACAGAATAATACCTGCCTGTGTAATTTGCTGTTGCCTAGCCATGATTTTTCTATTCGTCTTTCTTTGGACTGCTTTAATTGTTGAAAAGATTCAGTCTGTCTTTGAGAGAATTAGTCAATATTAGAGCTCTGTGCAGGCTGCATGTTAATACTTAATCACATTTTCAAATTTTTGAGACACACATTTTAGAGTCATTTTATACCTTGCCCAGGGAACCAAAGGCCAGTTCCTCATTCAGTTTTTGGTTTCTCGTTTTAGAAGAAAGCAAATATTGTACTGATGGAATAATGAAGTTTGCTAACAACATGCATGTGAATATTCTGTTCTAGGAGATTTAAAACAAAAATAAAACTATTTTTATAAGAAATGAATTGAAACTAGGAACCACCACTTAAAACCTAGCTTACCTTACCCTTGTCCAGTGGATTTAAAAATCAATTATGGACAAAGGAATTTTGTTTTCATTTCACATCTTGACTGTTCCTGCCACTACTGTGTGATTACCAGGTGTATCAAAAAGACTTAGTGTACATATGTAATGATACAAAGAGCTGGAGAGTTTGGATTTGAAAAAAAAGATGCTAAATACGTATTAGCACTGTGTTTTGCTAGGTTTTATGAAAAGAAATGTATCCTACATTAGTGTGCTAAAATGAAACATTATACAAGGAGAAAAAAGGAGATATTAATAAATTTATGAATAGAGTAAGACTTTAAAATGAGTCTATGCTGCAACATGTACCAAGAGTATTATTAATGAACAGTGTATACTGTATTATACCAATATAGTACTCAAATGTTATGGTAGTGAAGATGCTGTAACAAGTATCTTTAAAAATTCAATATAAAGCTGAATTTATTGCCCAGGAGTAAATCCTATTTCAAAGGAGTTAGGCTGATACTGGGACCTCCATAAGTGCAAAATAAAAATTCTTTTCAGATTGCAGACCTGCCCATTTGATATTCACATACTCCCTTTGAGATGCACGTTCATTTTGTTGTGTGCTCTCTTCTCCTTTTAGAACGTAAACCCATGTTCATTGTACTAGAGGCACAGGGAGAGGGGAAAGGTTTCTTAGTGTACAGGATTATTAAAGTCCTGAAGATCTTCCAAGATGAAGTTCAATGTTAATACCATGAACAAATATAATCACTCTAACTTGACTACCTTTTCCCCTACCTGGGTGGAGGACGGGGGTTGCTGCTAAATCAATTCTTCAAATTACTTCTTTTTGCTAGGAATTTTTGCTAGTGTATAAATCATTAGAAGACTAAAAAAAGGAAGGAAGGAGACGGAGGGAGGGGATCACTGGAGAGAAGCCAAAGAAACCTACCTATTGCCAATATTGCCAACCCCTTTGGGAATCACTAATTATTATGCTGCTTTTCTGGATCTGAATGATTACATATTTCTAACTATTCATACAGTGTTTTTATACTGCTATTTGAACCACCATGCTTACAGAAAAAACAATACACCTGAGAAATCCCTTAATATCCTGGCACATCCATGTGGTTATCTGGATATAAATGAGAATGAGAATTACAACTTGAAATCTTTGAGACCATGTCAGAGAGCCATTTCAACCTCCCTCTTTTATGTTGCAACCACTTGCATTCATGCCCATCTCTTGACAATTTCACTTTTTCAGAGCACATCACTGAGCACTCCAAGTTGATTTAAAACTTCTTTTCTATTATTAAAGAAATCTGGAACATGCTCCCAGACTTGCCACTCTGGCATTTGCATTGTTATTTTTCTCACTTCCACAGTATACCCACTACAAGTGTGATTTTTTTGCAGCATGTTAAAAGCTGTGGAGGAAGTTGGCACCTATGACAGCCTTTTTGGATGTATTTTGTAGACCTTATTTGGTTCTCACTGGCACTTTTGTAAAACAGTGGAATGTTATATTAAACTACTTCATCACAATCAGACTTCAATTTGTTAATCTGAAAACATATATATTTTGTTCTATGTTTATATCTTTGTGCTTTCTTTTCACAGAATAATGAATCAATGGAGGTTTTCTGCAGTTTCAGGAGAGTTATAATGAGCAAGCCTAGAAAGAACAAATTTGTGCATTGCTATGGCTAAGTCATAGGCATCAAAGGCCTAGTGTGACAAAAAGAAAGGACATTTCTTAACTGAAAATATATAATAAATGTAATTTATTAGACTTATACCTTTGTGCTTTCTTTTCACAGAATAATGAATCAATGGAGGTTTTCTGCAGTTTCAGGAGAGTTATAATGAGCAAGCCTAGAAAGAACAAATTTGTGCATTGCTATGGCTAAGTCATAGGCATCAAAGGCCTAGTGTGACAAAAAGAAAGGACATTTCTTAACTGAAAATATATAATAAATGTAATTTATTAGAGTTGTGGAGAGAGGAACAATTCATCTTACACGAGCACTGAGTATTTATAAATTAATGCATTTATCATTTGGTGCATTGTTTTGGTGTTTGGATCCAAATGATTGCTTGAATTAATAATGCCTTACAGAGGTTTGGTCCAAATTTTAGGGCATACTTATTTCTCATGCAGCTGCATACGCGGAGACCTCCACAGGAGTTTAGCTGTGCTGAGGACTGAGTAAAATCCTGAACAAAGACCTTTTTAAGTATCAATATATGACAGATCACTTAAATCAATTCACAGCAATAATGATTCAAAGCAAAGTGCCCAATAAAAGCATAAGCCAGTCTGAAAATATGAAACATTTTATTGCACGTGTCTACAAACACAGAGGGTGTAGTGTTGTGGAGTAGGAGTACAGAGGAGATATATCTTTATTTATGACAGAAGATCTGGCAATCTAGATAAGCTTTTCACGAATTGCATTGACTCCATAGGGCATATGAACTGCTGATAGCCATCATTTACTCTACTAAGCTTATTTGCTACATTTTCAGAAGTTCTGTATATCTAAAATTTTATTTTCCATTCCTACCCTTACAGAAATAATATCAACATTATTGTGCTGTTCATAAAAATGTGTAAATGTGAACTTGTGAAAAAATTCTCTGACATGACAAATTGTAAACAATTCTAGTATGCACTGACAAGTACATCAATGCATGTTATTTCATTTTGTGGTGTTACACTTGCAAGCACCTTCTATACCTGTTCATGACAATATCACATTTTGAAAAATAATGTAGTCAGTAAACAGCCCTCAATTTTTAAGAGCAATTTGATGAAGTCTTTTGTTGCTAATTGTAGTTTATCTGATATATAAATTCTGATATTTTGATTACAGCATTTTCTGTGTAATACAGGAATGTCTAACACTAAAGACTATTATTTCTTTATATGCTTATTTATTGTCACTTCTACAATTCCTAACAGTTTAGCAACTGAGCACTCTTCTAACAATTATCAATGACAAAAGTAGAAGCAATACCAATAGCCAAAACTTGCATCTGTTGCTCAAAAAGAGGCATAATTATTCTATAGATTTTAGAATTATTTTAGAAATTTTAAGTAGATGGGATCTTAAAGGTCTGCCTTACCTTATTTTAAATGGTAGGAAGTTTTCTTTCTGGCATACTAGTGCATGAGACTTCTGTGAATAGCTTTTCAATTAGTTTGAATTCTGCAAGATAAAAGTTCTTTGGTTTTAATTCCATGTGAAATAGATGTCGCCAAAATATACAGTAAACTAAAAAGTTTAAAAAAAAAAAAAATCAGATGAACTGTTCTATTTTTGATCTCCTTTAAAATAACTTCTACTTTTAATATACAAAATTCTAAATGAAAAAATATTTGAGTAAAACACAAAATATTTGGCATTGTGAAAAGCTGAACTCTTAAAAGTGATATTATAAGAATGGATTGAATGTCCTTTCAAACTGGAGAATAGCGAGCATTAGACTTTAGAATCATAGAATCATAGAATCATTGAGGTTGGAAAAGATGTCTAAGATCATCAAGTCCAACCGTCAACCCAACACCACCATGTCCACTAAACCATGTCCCTAAGCACCTCATCTACATGTCTTAAATACTTCCAGGGATGGGGACTCAACCACTTCCCTGGGCAGCCTGTTCCA
>NW_008795252.1:346761-349661 GCF_000699145.1 Aptenodytes forsteri
CTGGGCCCATCGATCCAGCCTGTCCAGGTCCCTCTGCAGAGCCTTCCTACCCTCGAGCAGATCAACACTCCCGCCCAACTTGGTGTCGTCTGCAAACTTACTGAGGGTGCACTCGATCCCCTCATCCAGATCATTGATAAAGATATTGAACAAGACCGGCCCCAGAACTGAGCCCTGGGGAACACCGCTCGTGACCGGCCGCCAACTGGATTTAACTCCATTCACCACCACTCTCTGGGCCCGGCCGTCCAGCCAGTTTTTTACCCAGTGAAGAGTACACCTGTCTAAGCCATGAGCCGTGAGCCACCAACACTTACTTTAAGTAAGTGTTATGCTTGTTATCTTAATTTGAATAATGGCTGGATGCTTTCTTGATACTACATGGATTGTTAATGCTCTCTAAAACTTGATCATGAATATTAGTTCTTTTGTACTTTTCTAAGTCTGTATTCTTTCTGTCAAACTAAGTATTTTTAGAACAACTGATCTTATATGGTATATCACCATGCTGGTGGAAACAGGGATAGAGCAAATGTCTAATTTCTGCTTTAATTGACTAGACATTCTTTAGTGTAGAAAAGCTTAATTTTTGTGCAAATAAAAGGTAGGGGCTATATCACTGAAAGAGATAAATGATAGACTTGAGAAAACATATTTAATGTAGCTATTGGTTTACTCTAAGGAGCCATGCTGAAAAGAAAAAGAAAACAAAAAGCAAGAAGAAAGGTAAGTTTGATCTTCTGTGGGACCAGATAATTGACTGATAATTGACTACAGTGGAAGTAGGCCCATGTACTTCACTCAGGATGTGGCCCAATATTGTTGTTTCCATTCATTTGGAAACTTAAGATCACCACAACTTAATTAACAGTGAAAAAGAATTAAATCACTCTTACCTTTATTTGAATGTTGAATTACATAATGATACTTTTTTGTCTTGATTAGCTGTAGGTCATTTCTGAGGACGGTGAATCTGTTTATTCCATGAGAAAACTGGATATTTTAGCTATTGGCTTTCTTTGCTACCATTCAACTAGTGAATTCTAATGTGTTTTTTTTTTTTTTAAGATATCTAGTGATATCTATTTTCCAGACTTCAGATGCACAAGCATTCACTGAATGCTAGTTTTGTGACAGTATAAATACTCTTACTGATAATACCTTTTGATCCGAGTTTAAATATTATTTTATTTATAAGAATTTTTCATATTTATTGGCCAAAAATGGTTTCAGAATACAAGAATGTAGAAAATAATAATTATTAACTATCCATAAACAAAACCTTCTGGGTTTAGCACATTAGAAATACATACATTACTTCTAAGAAACAGTAGGCACAGGTTCTGTAGCAATAAAACCAGAATCCTGTCATTTTTTGTAGGGGGGAGATATGCTTTCACAGATTTGAAGCTTGCACATTTATGTGCACATGAGTTTTACTAATGCGTATGTACTTGTTCCTTTGGCGGAAATTGGCACAGTTGTTTCAGGCACTTAAGGAGAGCATTGCATGCTGGTCGTGAGTGATGCACTGTATGTCCAAATTCTCTTTGGCAAAAGCTATCCAGCAATAATTCATTGGATTAAGTGCAGTGGACAGATAGTTGGGGTCATATCCAGATTCTTTCTTGAAAATCTACATAGAGACTATGTTATAATAGATAGCCTTTGTCTAGAGGATTACAGCTGGAGTCAGTTTTACCTTCCTTTTGGTATTATTCATAATGAATTCTTTGATACCTAGTTTTACATTTTTAGAGACACTTAGCTGTCCTTACAAATTCTTCCAATTTGTGAAAAGTTGAAAGCACTTACAACTTCCCAACTTTGCAAAAGCCTGTGATAATCTTGTTCATTTGTATACATTAAAAGATTTCCAGCTTTCCTTTGTAAAAACACTAGTTCTGTGACAGCATCTTGCAGAAGTGTTATTTTTTTGGATGCGTTCCAATTTCTCTGGGCACGAGTTCCCACTTGCTTTTACACTTGCAAGAAAAAGTATTGCTGAATCCAAGTCTGATTTCAAGGTCAACTTTATATTCAGAAAGATTGGAAGTCATGAAGTGCATGTGAGATAATATGGGTTCTGCCTCTGTTAAACCGAGAAGTTAGCTTTCCTCAGAGTTCTTCATTTAGCTTGAAGCAGAAAGATTCATATGCACTAGAAAGAATTGTTACTTGTCACCCATTCTTTCTCTTTCTGTCTTGTTATCATTCATTCTATAAAGTACACAATCGAACTGGGCACTGTTTGAACCGTCATTGAATACTACAGATTGAGGAGGCCACAATCCGTTCATGCCTTGCACTTGTGGTGCCACTTCTCATCTGTAAACTAGATCTACCTAAATGGCTATTTAATTATGTTTTGTTGATTCCAACTCTCCCTTGGGAAAACATTCCTATTAACAAATTTCTGGACACTGTGTCTACGCAGACTTGTGAGATGTTATCCAAACTTTGCTTCCGTTTAATGCTGCATGGCTCAGTGTTTTAGTGTTGTCTTCCAAGAGACTTCACAGGTGTATGTATTCTCCTCTCTTAAGTCTTAGGACAGATATAATTCACACTTAAGAAAATATTATTTCTGATCAAAATTCTGGTCATCTTTGTTGTCTTCCCTTTGCTATAGAAATGATAGCAATTGCTGTTAATGGCATAGTGTGAATTATGCTTTCTGTGTTTTTGTTCCTAGGTTGGATTAGGAGCGCATTTCTGACTATTGTCCTTATTGTCCTGGTTTCGGCTGGGATGGAGTTAATTTTCTTCCTAGTAGCTGGTACAGTGCTGTGTTTTGGATTTAGGTTAAGAACAATGTTGATAACACACCAATGTTTTAGCTCTTGCTAAGTAGTGCTTACACTAGTCAAGGACTTTTCAGCTTCTCATGCCCTGCCAGC
>NW_008795252.1:349815-352315 GCF_000699145.1 Aptenodytes forsteri
TATATTCTATCATTATTATTATTATTATTATTATTATTATTATTATTATTATTCTCTTCCTTTGCTGTCCTATTAATCTGTCTTTATCTCAACCCATGAATTTTTCTTTTTTTTTTTCGATTCTCTCCCTCATTCCACTATGGGGGATTTTGGCGGGAGCAAGCAAATGGCTGTGTGGTGTTTAGCTGCCTGCCAGGTTAAACCACACCACCTGTGTACTGTGCTTTGGTTCACATCATGGAGCTTTCTTGGAGTATTCAGGTGGAACTTAGCTAAAGGACGCACAGTATTAGAAAATACTGGGTATTCAGGAAAAACATCACAAATGCTTAAAACAGCTGTCAGACCTTTAACATCAACTATTTTGTTCTACAGATCTGATCCTGCTATACCACACTACTTGCTAATGTAGAAACTTACACTTAAAATGACAACACCTTTTCAAATTGCTGTTTGAGACTCGTATATCTTTTAAAGATATACAATCTTCTTGTGTGTGTTTGATTCACTTGGAGTCTTCCTGAGTGATGCTCTTTTTTGACAGAACACAGTGGAAATGTTTTGTTATTTTTCATTGTAAGCATTCTCAATCATTTCTAGTGATACTGAATCACTGATCTTTCATCCCCAGTTTTTGTCAACTTGGACAATAAGCATGTGATTTTTAGATCTAAGCAACTTTCAGAAATGTCTGGAGGTGACATTAAATAGGTATTTGTACCTTCTGAAGTTTTATAAATTATTCACTTCTGTGTTTATTTGTAGATTGTCATATGGCCTTTTTAATCACTTCTTAGCTCCATGAATTTGACACTTATGCTTCAGCTCTGCAACAAAAGAATTGTATGTACTCCATGATTAAAGGAACCCCCCCAAAAAAATCCCCAAAGCTATTAGTTGGAATCCTATAAATAAGATCAGTAATAGCAGTTATGCAAAGAAAATGGGTGCTGTAGCATTCAGTTTTCATTCCACTGACCATATACCATTTGATTACCAACGTGGTACAACAACCTGAAGGTATATCACTATCACTGTTCAATATACACTTCAATATAACAAATAAAAGCCTTTTTACGATTGTTAACTATGAACTCAACAGTGTGATATCATTATTACCTACATTGCTGCATGTAGATATTAAGTATAATATTCCTTTTCAGTCGGTTGGGAAATTGCATTAATCTACCTCATAATTGCAGAACCTTCATGTGTACATATCTGCTGGTGAGAATTTGTCATACCCTCTCTTTTTTGCTTAATCCACAAGGCTGGAAATTTATTACAACTTTTATCTGGAGTGCCAGGTTTCTAGCTTTAACTCTGGAGGTTTCATATGCAAAGATAGGCCAGAATAGCAGCTGTTAGATTAAGAAAAGAGTTAATCCAGTATACCAGATGTTATGGACTTTTTATACTTGGGATGAGCTTCCTTTGATTAGTGGGCACAAAAGGCCTAGATTTTCCCCCAGAAGCAGAGTTGACTGGAACAAATCTACAAATCTAGCCTAGTATTCTCACTTTCTGAAACAATCTTACAAAAAAACATAATGATTTTTTGCTACGTTTATGAGAACATTTCCTCACATCCCTACCCTAATGAGGTGACCTTTATATGATGCATCTGTTTCTTTGCTTGATATTGTATACCTGACCTTGTAAGAATTACTAGCAAGTATATGGCTACTATGAAGTGAAATACATTATACATAAGCACAAGATCCTATTATCTCCAGTCCAAAAGACTGAAATAATATAATAAACCAGCATCTGAAAAAGGCTATGGAAGAGGACACCAGTTCATAACTAAAAATTATTCAATTGCTGCATTTCACTAATGAAACATTGTCAGCCACAGCAATTCCACTTAGTGGGAAAGCTGGGGCATAACAACCAAAAACTTACTACCTGTATTTGAATTATACCTCTGTTTCAAGAATTTGATGCACAAGGTATAAGTGTTTGACTGAAACAGTTATAAATTAACTCTGAATGTTTTTTCCTCTAGACTACTTTTATGCTCTTGCGGACTTGAATAGCCTCACCTGGAAAGCTTCAGGAAAACTTTGTAATATATGTGCTTTCTTGCCAGTATGTTACACAATTGCTAGCAATGTTACAAAAGCAGATCACAGAATCATAAAATCATTTAGGTTGGAAAAGCCCCTTAAGATCATCGAGTCCAACCATAAACCTAACACTGCCAAGTCCACCACTAAACCATGTCCCTAAGCACCACATCTACACATCTTTTAAATACCTCCAGGGATGGTGACTCAACAACTCCAGGGATGGTGACTCAACCACTTCCCTGGGCAGCCTGTTCCAATGCTTAACAACCCTTTCAGTGAAGAAATTTTTCCTCATGTCCAATCTAAACCTCCCCTGGTGCAACTTGAGGCCATTTCCTCTTGTCCTATCACTTGCTACTTGGGAAAAGAGACCGACATCCACCTTGTTACAACCTCCTTTCAGATAGTTGTAGAGAGCGATGAGGTCT
>NW_008795252.1:353524-361230 GCF_000699145.1 Aptenodytes forsteri
GGAAACTGAAAAGTCCTTGGCTAGTGTAAGCATTACCTAGCAACAACTAAAGCATCGGTGTGTTATCAACTTTGTTCTCCTCCTAAATCCAAAACACAGCACTGTACCAGCTACTAGGAAGGAAATTAACTCTATCCCTGCCGAAACCAGGACAAAATTTCTTAAGGTGGCTTATTTAAGTTTTGAGGAACTCTTTTTGAGATATCACAGGTGTTAATATTGCTAATGGTATGCATTGTACATTCAAAATCTGGACAGCTTAACTGTGTTACCCAAAAATCACTAAAAACTTTAAATCTAAGCTTAAACTCATGGTTCTACTGTAAGGAAATTAAATAATCCAGCACACTTGATGCTATTTTCAGAAAAAATCTGATTTTGATTAATTTCAGCTTTAATATTTATATGCAGTACAGTATTCCTGAAGTAATGTTTGTAAAAGAACTGTCTTTCGGATAAAGACAAAATCATGGAGGTTTTAATAAATTGAATTACAGCTTTTTGGAAATCAGACTGATGTCATGCACTGCACTGAGATATATATGAGGGGAAAAAAATGTAAAGCACTTTTTGGTATGACTGACACAAGTAGAGGTAAACAGTTCCATTTGTGATTGTTACTATGATAGCAAGTTCAAAAATTTCATTATGGGGTGTCATTAATATAAAAAATAGATTTAGGTCTTAAAGCTAGCTGGGGCAGACAGTCCTTTCCTTGCATTAAAACTATTTATATAAAATATCTTTTTAGCAGAATGTAATTATGTCAGAATGAATAGAAAATATTTAAGCCAAATGTAACTCAGATACAAACCTCACAGGGGCGTTCATATCATAACGTCCTTATTTTCTTGAATGTCTTTGCTTTAGTCCATACTGAATATAAGTTTTTAATGAGTGAAGGAGAATTGGATGACACACTGTTAATGTGTCGAAGTCTCAAAGGTGCTCTGATAGTGAGGAAGCTGTTCAGTGGATGAGCTAAATGAGTCTGAGCAGAGAAGAGTTGTCTGAGTCTTGCCTGCGGCTTTTGTGCAAATACCAAATATACAGCATATGTAGTATCCTCATTGAGTTTAACATAACTTCAATTCGTGTGACTTTCTCATCTCCAGCCTCAAACACAGCCTTACTACAGTGGCTGCACTGTCAGAGAGATTGTCCTCTATAGTCCTTTTCCTATTCTGTCACATTAAAGATAAACTTCAAGGCTTTCAGGCTGTATCCCGTTTGTCATCCATCATTCACTGCTAAAATGTCATCTGACCAGCCAAGGACTTCATACCTCTCCCCATGCTGATCATTACATTTAGGAGTTTCTAACAGATATTCACAATTTTCCTCCTTTAAGCCTTTCTTGGCCAAGATACCTACAAAAATCTAAATGGGTAAGGCTGTTAGCGTACTGAGATTTGTTTCTTGTGCTGACCAATCTTGTCTTTACATCTTTGTTTCTTGTCTTGTATGGAAATTGCAAACATTTTGTGGACGTAATGCTACTTTTTATCTTGTAGTTGCATAATTTTGGTAAATAAAATGCATAATAAGAATTGTACACCAGTAAAACAAATTGCATGTGAAGATGACTTAAAACTGTTACATGCATAATTAATATTGATATTGAATGAAACTGTTATAAGTATAGGACTCTGGTGCCAAAATGTAAGGTTAAACAATTCTTAAAGAAGGTAATGTAATTATCTAGTCTCATTTCACCAGTGAAATCTGGGGTTACTTGCTAATGCAGTTTGTAAATTAGCATAACAAAACACAAATAGGAGTCTATTTAGGATATAGTAAAGCAGGATAAAACAGAATTGTTGCTAGAAGAGAAAGCTTGCTTACTTCCTTAATCAGAGGCATGGATTTCTTCTGATAAATAAGCCAAACACGTTAACATGGTGCTAGTGTAATGAGTTTTATTAGTTCTGAATGCTAACATATGTACTCGCAACATTGTACCCCTGAATATTGCAATATGATATACTAATGCAACATGTGTTTAACATAAAAATATTATGTATATAATTACTGTTATACTGATCATACTTATAGATTGTTAATAACATCATTTAAATATTTTTTTCTATATACAAAGAAATACAATGTTTCAAATCTTCAGTAACAAAAACCTAGTATTCTTCAGAATGTGAAATTGATAAAAGCAATAAAATACTATCATTATAGAAGTGCAGTGAACTCCTCCTCCCCCAGCTTTCATTTTATAAAATATACAAAAATGAAAGATGAACATGTTAAAATCCTGCACTGCAGTTTTAGAGGATTCTCACTCTTGTCTGATGATACAAATGGTGCTAAAATGTTCACTGTTATTATAGTTTCTAGGCCCCGTCTTTTTAATGTGTATGTTCTCACAAATCCCGGGTGAGGGAAGTAGGTACTGTTACTTCAGTTTTACAGGTAGGCTTAGAGAGAAGTGTACTTGCTCATGCCTTTGAAGGGAAAAGGAGCTGAGGTCAATCCTCTCGAGCCTCAGGAACTAATTATTAGTCTGTATATTCTGTATAACTCTTCCAAAAAAAATTCTACATTGACATATCTAGGGAACAAGCTCCTGTGTTTATTAACAATAGAGGTATGTCTGCAGTGAAAGAAAATTTATATTCACCCTTATTGAGAGGGACATGTTAGTGAGGAAAGTCAGAACAGCCTTTGTGTCTATTCAACTCTTTGTATCTCTACTGAGGCTACCAAAAGAGTGCTGGTTAATACTAGTGGCTTTTATGATAGATCCTTTGGCAACCAGGAAGCTGAAAAGCATGGCCAGCTTATTTCATATAGGTTGCTTATTTCCTATAAAAGACCTCAAAATGACTTTCCTTTTCACTCAATAGTTTTGGGCAATCATAAAGTTGAAAGACTTAAGTACATTTTGAAGGACCCACTGACTTAGTATTCTCAAAGTATGAATTTATCAGTGGGAGACTGGATTTAACGTTTGAAATAGATGTTCTTTAAATATCTGATTGCTTTAGAGATGTTCTGTTTGGGGAAGGGCAAACTGGAAAGCTGGACTCCAGTCCATCTCCCAATTCAATTTTACAATTAGAAAGTTACAACTAGAATGCCTGTCTTTTTGATTGCTGGGTAGATACTAAGCTTTTAAAACAAGATGAGATTTTTCATACTTCTGCAGCTGAACACCCATTGATCTGCCAGAGGAATTGACTCCTGTGATCTAGACCTACACTTATTTAACCAGATAGTAGATAACTTTGTAGTATCATTCTTAAATGCAAAAAAAAAAAAAAAAAAAGCTTTTAATGAATTAAAACTTATATGATAATAAAGCTTGGTATTAATTAGAACAAGCCACTTCATCTTTCCAGAAATGTCATCCACAAAAGTACGTCTCACCGTGAATTCTAATGAGAAAAACTATCTGAGAAAGCTCTGGGAGTAGCAAAGTCACAAGAATTGTAGATCATACCTATATCTATACCTAGACATTTCAAAGTCTATAAACACTTCACTTGAAGATCTGGTAGCCCTTATGCAAGTAGCTCCTGGGACCCATAAAGAAAATCCTTTTAGAAGAATGGTTAAATTGGTTGTTAAATATTAAATGTCTACCTGTAGTATGGACTCCTAAGTGCCACAGGGCTTTGAGAGAATTAAAGTTGGTTCTTTCTGAATGCTTGTGTTTCTTACTGGGATTTTAGGCAGCCTTTCATCTGCTCAGCCAATGCCTTGATGGATGGCCTTAGGGTATGACAAAGTCAGTTAGTGTTAAGATGCAATGAAATTCCACCAATTATTTTTTTGAAAATCACTCACTAAGTTCTTGCAGTAGCTGGCATATTTTTTGACATTTTGAGGCTGTTAAGTAAACTATGACACAGTTAATCGCAAGTACATAATACATCTCTTTTTCATTATGAGAGCACATTTAATCTCACTTTCTATCACACGTATTTAGGAATTCTTTGGACTACCTAGTGCGGATAACACTAAAATAATTAACAGTATATAGAACTGTTCCTGCTGAGTGAAATCACATTTCATGCTTCAGAAATAAAGCATTAAGAAAATCAAATATGAAGTGCCTGTCACAACAACACAGAGAGTTTCTCTACAAAGTGACCATGTTTCAGTGACTCTTCCATAGGATTCTGGCATGGAGAGCAGTCTTTCTCTTGTCTGGGTGACTTCTGGCCAAACTTAGCACAGCAACACAAAAAGTGTGGGCTGTACAGCTCATACGTAGATTCACTACAAGTGAGAGAATGCTGCTTTGCCCTTCTACCTCTCCCCACTATCTGCCCTAATAAAGGTAAAAGAAAAAACTTGGGGATCGTAAACATCAATATTCACCCACAGAAAACTGAGAAGCAGTAATGGTAGGAAAAAGGCAGAAAAAAAGGATCAGTGTAAACTAGCATTAAACCTGTATGTGACTTACGCATGGAAGATAATAGTTCTCTTGCATTCTTCTGTGGAAAAAAGCATACATAGAGTTGCAAGTTTCTCTCTAAAGCAGCTTTATTAATCCAAGTTCAGAATTATTATGGCAAAGTTCAGCTATTTCAGAAGTAAACTGTGAAAGTGGTGAGAGGTATGAAGAAATGTAATTAAAGGTGAAATTATAGACAGGCTAGCAGTAAAGGATGGTAAGTTGATAGCTGCAGGCACATTTTAGGGTGCAGACTTGAATGAGGATATTTTTAATGTAACAAATGAGGAAATAGGTAGGAAAAGTAGAATGAAATTAGAAAGGAAATTTTTCTGTTAACTGGAGTATCAGTTTATATAAAATGTTTTGGGAAATGGTGAATTTGGCATTTGGTACATTTTAGCTAGATTGGTAAATAAAAAATGTAGAAAAGCAGAAAGTCTGGCACTGAAAGGAAGTGGTTTGCATAAACTAGATTGCCTTTTTCATCTTTTGAGTATTTAGTTCTATTTCTCACTTGAACTGGCTAGTTTGGACAGGCTGTGATTATTTCTATTTTTGCTCATCTGATTTTAATGCTGACCATCTCTAATTTGTGTCAGCGGAAGAAACACCGACAAAGAAATACTCTCTTTTGAGTTGTATTTTTAGATCCTGAATGATCAAATGAGAACTGAGCTTTTCTACAGCTTTTCAATATAGCAGCTGGGCCTGCTTCCGTGTTGCCTTTTAAACTGCTCACTGTAGATAGAAGAGAGTGTAAGGTCTGAGTGTAGGGATTAGCCATGCAAGACAAGCTGCTATCTGATTGCTGGGGCACTCATCCATCACTAGTTAGATGCAGAACACTCCCGTGGTGTCTTCTCAGCAAGCAGCTTTCTATTTACGGTCAGGAGGCATGACAAGTTTAAAGTGTATTTCCCAGCAATATATCATGGATTGGAAGGCTATTATACTCTGAGTACCGCCTAGAGACATGTATTTTGCTAGAAGTAAATATCTGTGTAGCAATTATCTGCTGTCTAGTTTGGAGGCTGTGATTATTTCTATTTTTGCTCATCTGATTTTAATGCTGACCATCTCTAATTTGTGTCAGCGGAAGAAACACCGACAAAGAAATACTCTCTTTTGAGTTGTATTTTTAGATCCTGAATGATCAAATGAGAACTGAGCTTTTCTACAGCTTTTCAATATAGCAGCTGGGCCTGCTTCCGTGTTGCCTTTTAAACTGCTCACTGTAGATAGAAGAGAGTGTAAGGTCTGAGTGTAGGGATTAGCCATGCAAGACAAGCTGCTATCTGATTGCTGGGGCACTCATCCATCACTAGTTAGATGCAGAACACTCCCGTGGTGTCTTCTCAGCAAGCAGCTTTCTATTTACGGTCAGGAGGCATGACAAGTTTAAAGTGTATTTCCCAGCAATATATCATGGATTGGAAGGCTATTATACTCTGAGTACCGCCTAGAGACATGTATTTTGCTAGAAGTAAATATCTGTGTAGCAATTATCTGCTGTCACTATTTGCTACAGTCTTGCCAGCTCTTGCACATTAAGTAGAGTTGAAATAAATAATTAAAATCATAGTATCAAGGTTTTTCCTCAAAGTTTCCTATGAAAAATAGTACCAATGCAGAATGAACAGTTTTACTTGATGAAAATTTTGTCTTGGCTTGTGCTGTACAGAGCGGATGTTCCTTGGATGAAATATTCAGGTCCTGTATGCATATAACTTTGTGTACCTAGAACCCTGCAGGAATATTTGGAGTAATGCCACTTGTTGAGGGGAGGTGGAATATTTTATACGTGAAAGTTTCTTAAGTGAACACTGTATGCATACTTGATACTGTCTGGTCACATAAAAGGAAACTTGGTTATCTACCAAGGTCTCAGAGGACTTTTCACAAAGTACAGAGATGCTACTTCTAGCACATTACGTAACAGCTCTAAATTCAGTGGAATTTTATTTTTATAAAATCATTTTTCTTTGTAGTTCTAGTTGCATACAAAACTCTGATAATCATGTGTGGTATAGCTGGTTGTTCTTATATTATGTTCCACTTATTGTTTATGTTTAGGAAGAGGGGTTTTTTTAAAAATCCATGTCGTCATAAGTACCGAACACTCACTTGTCTCCAAAGATATGTGCCTGAAGTGTTCTTTGCTTTTCCAGAATGTCCTTGGACTCTGGCAGCCCCATAGGTGAGCAGGCAGAAAATCAGGCAGGTTGTTGTTTGCAGCCTTTCTGCATTTCATCAGCAATTCATCAAAAACAATCTGCTTTTGCAAAATGCTTCAGTTTGGCAGATGAGTTTTTTGTGACAAAAGCTCGGTTTCATCAGAAAAATCCTGTTGAGTTCTACTCATTATATGCTGGAGGAGAGATGAAACAGATGCGTTTTGGTCTACTAATCACAGAGCATGACTGATTGACTTTCCATCTTGTCTCTATCCTCTTTCTCTTAATTGCTATTATCAATACCATGATGGGAGCTACAAAACCTGCAGACTGCATTGCAACTTTTTATATTGGCAGCTGTTGAACATGTATTTTCAAAATTAGCACTGAGCACCTATGTACTTAACATCTCGTGTGGAACACCATCCTCTGAGCTAATGTTGCTGGAGTGTGCTTTGCAGACAGCATTTGCAGATCACTTAAACTTCAGATGAATCCTCAGGAAACTTATGTTGGTTGATAGCATCTAAAGTACATGTGAAAAAGAATACATTTGTAAAGGGAATTAAGGCTCTGGTCAGGACAGTATTTAAATATGATCTTAACTCAGAAGTCAAAATGAACTTAGGTATGGGACTGCAGATGGATTAACGTATAAAAATCTTTTCTTGAATTAATGACTGAACACTGGATAGTTAAAGAAATGTACAGTCAGCAAAGAATAAATCTAAATTGTGTACGAAATCTAATAAATAGGACAGTTGTGACCAAATATGTAGCTTCCCAGTTAGAATAGCTGAATAGAATAAACATCATAATTTCTTTAATATTGAATATTGTTGGGAACACAACTTATAATAAAGTCATTGGTATTCCCAACAATGAGAAGGCCTCAGAATTAACTGTTCTGATGACTTTTTTGGTTTTCTGTGTCATTGCTGTTGTTTTCTTTAATTATCATAGAATCATAGAATCATAGAATCATTGAGGTTGGAAAAGACCTCTAAGATCATCAAGTCCAACCGTCAACCCAACACCACCATGCCCACTAAATCATGTCCCCAAGTGCCTCATCTACTCGTCTTTTAAATCCCTCCAGGGATGGGGACTCAACC
>NW_008795252.1:364000-367671 GCF_000699145.1 Aptenodytes forsteri
AGCCATGATCCTTTTTCCCCTGTGAGACAGCTGGACTCCATCTGCCGCCAGCAGGCCCGGTGCTGTGTAAACCTCCCCGTGATCAAAAAAGCCAAAATTCCTGCGATGGCACCAACCCCTGAGCCACACGTTGATCAGGTGTGTTTTCCTGCTCCTTTCAGTATCCTTCCCTGCCACTGTAGGGATAGAGGAAAATTAGGATGAGGTTTTGTGAGAAAATACCCATCATCAAACCGAAAACTTTTCAAGAAAACATATCAGAAACTTTCTAAGACTGGGGATCCCACCTCCTCTATTTTTTTTTTCTTAAGGAGAGATCTCCTCCGGAACAGCCAGTAACTGTATGGTTAGGACACTCTTGAGGGACACAAGAAACTGAAGTTCAACTTACTGCTTTGCCCTGGAAACATCACCACTCTCTGCAAAAGTTCTAGTCACCTTGAGGCACAGCAATATTATGCTGTTTCTTAAGTATACAGTAAAATGTAGTTAATGTGTTTGTATTATCACTTTTAAAGCTTTCGATACAAAGAAAATGTATGAGAAAATACTACCTTTTTTAGGATAGACACTTGTCCAGCTGGTGTAGAGACATTTGATATAGCCTGAGGGAGGCTTTGCACAATCACAGCTCTGAGTAACTTTCAGTGAACAGTGCAGAAGAAACAATAAATGAAGATTCCCTAGTGTTATATTTAAAGAAACTGAGAAAAGTAGTATACAGAGGAATAGCTCTGTAAAACTTGATAAATTGCTGTAAGTCAAGAGTTCTGACTAACACATATTTTCCTTCAATCTAAAACCTACTTTTTGGTTTTATGCACTAAGAAACAATAAAAAGAGCTTTTCCTCCTGGTTTCTGTTGCTGATTTGTTGGTGTTTCCAATAAAAAGCTGAATTTGTGAGGTCATTTTTTTCCTTAGCCTTGAATTACCAGTGGGTGAAACATGAAGAAAAAGAAAGACAAAGGGAAAGGGGGAGAGAAAGACAAGTATGGCTTTATTAAGGCTTATTTTCTTTCTTTGCTTAGACCTAGAACCTAAATTTACTTCTAGCTCCCATCTTGGCTGAAGCACAAAGAATGGAGAAACAGCAGAGGTTTTAATCCAAACAGTTCTCACCCTTTCTACTGAACTTTACGGTATGGGCTTTCATCTTAAATTTCTACTTCATGGTAAAAGCAAACAAAGGTTGTGGTGGTAGGAAATAAAAGGTATTTTCATTTCCCCACTTTGGTTTTGTTCCTGGGAGTTCACTTGTATTCCTTTCCCACTTCTAATTTTGCAACTAGAAAACTCAAAACAAAGTAAGTTATAGGAATTGGTTATACTGATGAAAGATATAACGCAAAAGGGTAAGTTAGTTAACTAATATACCTATATAAGGTGCATTAGATGATAGACAAGAGTTCAAGTATATGTAATAAACACAGTATTTAGCCATTAAATTAACAGACTATTTACTTTTATTCTTGAGTTCCTCCTTTGAAATTTATTTAAACTTTAATGTGTCTTTGTTGCTCAATAAGAGGAACTTAAATGCTTAAAATATGTAGAAAGAAAAAAGGTGGTATGGTGAATTACAGACCTCTTACATTTATGCTAAAACTGTGGTTCTCTGCCTAATCTGGGAATCCAAAAGGAAAAAGTAATTTATTTTATATCCATGAATGGGAAAGTTCATTAAACTTCAGGCTTCTTGGGAAACAGTTTAGTAATGATTGTGGTTAAGACCAGAGGGCTAAGAACTGGAAGGCTTGGCTTCTGTATTAAATCCTCACACAAACTTGCTCTATGACCCTAGACAAATGAATTACCTTGCATTCAACAGCTCAAATCTAGTCGCTTTTTTCAGTCAGTCACTTAAATCAAAAGAAAAAGAATTCAATTTCTTGATCTTTTGAGTATAAGTATGTCGTGGTTTAACCCCAGCTGGCAACTAAGCACCACACAGCCGTGCGTTCACCACCCCCCTGGTGGGAAGGGGGAGAGAATCAGAAGAGTAAAAGCAAGAAAACTCATGGGTTGAGATAAAGACAGTTTAATAAGTAAAGCAAAAGCCACGCACACACAAGCAAAGCAAAACAAGGAATTCATTCCCTGCTTCCCATGGGCAGGCAGCTGTTCAGCCATCTCCAGGAAAGCAGGGCTCCATCACGCGTAACGGTTACTTGGGAAGACAAGATGCCATGACTCTAAATGTCACACCCTTCCTTCTTCTTCCCCCAGCTTTATGTGCTGAGCATGACGCCATATGGTGGGGGTGAGAAGCAGAAAAGGCCTTGACTCTGTGTAAGCACTGCTCAGCAGTAACTAAAACATCCCTGTATTATCAACACTGTTTTCAGCACAAATCCAAAACACAGCCCCATACTAGCTACTGTGAAGAAAAGTAACTCTATCCCAGCCAAAATCAGCACAAAGTACATCTGGCTAAGGTGGATGAGAATTGCTACTGCTGGCTTGGCTCTGTGAAAATAAATTTTATTTATCAAGAGCCTAAATATGGCTACCGATATTAGTATAAGGCCTCAGTCTTCAAACCATGGAAGTGTGCCATTGCTAGTTAAATGCTTTTTATCTGAGACTGAATACTCTGCATTTTTTTAAATCTTGGCATTAGTCAGTTTCCTAAGACAAAATGTTGATACAGGTTTTCTGACCTTTTCAGAAGTGACTGCAGCTGGCTTAACTAAATTCTACTGAAGCTAGCTGCAATCGTTCTAAAATTTTACAACCATTTTAGCTGTGGCAAAAGCTTTCTTAAGCAGGTTTTGGATTGGTTTGTTTGTTTGTTTGTTTGTTTGTTTTGACTCCTGGGCACTATAAAACAACTGTCCCATTCCCCTAGTGAAATAATTGTTATTTAATGATGAGTAAGTGTGTTCCTGGGCGATTCCTTCACATGAGACGTGGTGTACTCATGCATATTATGCATATAGCTAGGGCTACTGTGAGCCCTGGTTTATAGCATTTTATAAGGTTCGGCAGTATATAGATAATAAAAGCTTTTGAGAAATCTTTTTTGCTCTACTTTGCTTACCTTTTTCATGATTTCATCGAATTTCTTGGTAGGTCTCTACAAATCAACCAGGGCCTTCACTGTGTTTTGTTTTAAAATCTTTAATAGTAAGCGTGTAAAATCTACTGGTACTGCAACACAGAAAATTTGTTTTATTGAAATACTTTATTTTAAAATGTCAGAAAAAGGAATGAGAATCAGATCTTACACGGTGATGGAAAGCTGAACATTGGTCTTACAATGATAGCCAACATCTTCACTATTTGTATTATACAGGAATTATAAGGAACATCAGTTACATAGAAAATTTTGTCCCATTCCTTAAGAAACATATCAGCTAAAATACTCCAGATAAAACCTAAAATAGATAATCCATGCAACACATATTCAGGCATACCGGTGTGATTGCTGTATAGGATTTGCTTATTATCCACTATTGACCAATACAGTTCTTCATATGTAAGTGTATTGTACTGGTTTTGGCAGGGATAGAGTTAATTTCCTTCCTAGTAGCTGGTACAGTGCTGTGGTTTGGATTTAGAATGAGAATAATGTTGATAACACACTGATGTTTTAGTTGTTGCTAGGTAGTGCTTACACTAGTCAAGGACTCTTCAGCTTCCCATGCTCTACCGACCGAGAAGGCTGGA
>NW_008795252.1:370694-376829 GCF_000699145.1 Aptenodytes forsteri
TGTTGGGTTGACGGTTGGACTTGATGATCTTAGAGGTCTCTTCCAACCTTAATGATTCTATGATTCTATGATTCTATGACTGACTGAGGTTAAACCATGACATGTATATAGAGAATTTTTGCAATATATAGCAAGAAAATACCTTCTGTTTTTAAACAGCTGATAGATGAATCATAAAAACATACATACATAATTTCTTTAATCCTTAGTCACAGTGTTCCTGAAATTAAGCTGGTATTTAGAGATAAGGATTTCAGGGAGTGGGGAGTGTTGAAAGAGCAAAGCTGTGTATCCTTTTTTTGGTATGGTTTTAAGTATGGAAGCATGAAAACACGTACCTCTGCTATTTACTGGTCAATACCAATAAATTAAGAAACATTTAAAACAACAGATTAGGTAGTCCCACTGAAGCTATTGCAAACTTTTCCGTTGATTTTAATGGAGCTGAGATTTCATCTGAAATGCTCAGCTTTCAAGTATTAATATATTCTCATGTTAACTCAGTCTTCAAAAGAAGACATTATCAGTGGTTCTTTTATTGCACCTGCCAGTCCCCAAGATGAATGCAAGCAAATATTCTCTATCCTCTGTACACCTGTAGCAAGTACTATTAAACTATCAATATGAAAGCTCTCCTAGCATTCATAGTTCATGTAACCCTTTGCATTGTGGAGTATATTTGGGAATGATATCATGATAGCACGTACATGATATCCATAAGCACTAGTTAGCACCCAATTCAGCTCCCAAGACATAAACTATCCATAAGCTTTGAAGAAATTCCAATGTTCATCCAAATTTTACAGCTGAGGAGTTTCTTGTATGAATTTGGAGTAATGCGATTGAGATTCAACGTATTTGGCGTTGAGCGGTGGTAAACTCAGGTTATTCTTGTGTTCAGTCTTCAATAAAGCCTAGTTTGGCTTTAAATAGTTACATGGAATTGGAGTTTTGGTTAGCTTTTAACCATTGCTACAGCTTCAGGTAACCGCTATTTTCAGTGAGAAAAATTCTAACTGCTACTTCAGGCTATGTTTTATTAATTTGTTTTTCTGTGCATTTAAAACAAACATTTCATTTTTTTTAGAAATCTTAGTTGGTTTTCTTGTTTTAATTCTCCAGACTATATATTCAGTGCAATATTGTATGTAATGTTCAGTAACATTCATAAGGTGGCTGTTAAAACATTTTATATGTACTCTTCTGTAAAGTTTCTCTACATTTTGCTGCATATCTCACTTTAAGAGTTCGTTGCATAGCTGCTTAGATTCATTTTAACACTGAGGCAGTTTCATATTGTGTTTGACTACGGCTCAATCATTATGAGTTACTTTCCCATCATCTTTAACTGAATTAGTATAATTCATCTATCTATCCATCATAGCATATCAGCTATAGCATTTTAATTTATTTCCTTTAATCTTGGATTCAGTAGTCTTATTCTCTGCAGTCTCATCCATATGCCTTGGGTCTGCATCATTTTCAACAGCTCTGAATGGAAATGACATGGCTTGAGGTTACAGGTTGCTTTCTTTCAACACTCCCTTTCTATGGTTGTCCATTACAGTAGTCACAATATAATTGTATCTTAATACAATACTTAATACAGTCTTAATGCAAGCCCCTATCAGTTTGTGTTATTTTATGTCCTTTGAAACTGACCATTGTTTGCTACTCATATCACTGAGACTCTCCATTTTATAGAATTATTTTATAGTAGTTCCAGTTTCATTCCCCTCTTGTAGGCTCGTGTCCCATCACTTTAGATTTAATTACATTTATGATTGAAGCTGCTCATCTCTTCAGTTTATTGTTCATAGCTGTAGTTAGCTCTAAAAATACTTTTAAGTTCTTTTGTCCTAGGTAGCTTTATGGGAAACATGATGAGTTTTATTCTTCAAAATGTTCATTGCAACATTGGAATTTGCTTACAGGTTAGGTTTAACCTCTGCTTGCTCTGTGGACCAGATCCACTCCTAGTTATGGGAGTGTACTTCCATGGATTTATAGTACACAGTCCAAAATAAATATATATTCCACAGTATATTATGACCTGATATTATTAAGATTCTTTTAATATTTTTAAATAAAAGATAATTTAAGCTATTCTATCTAAATTAGTGTTTTACAATGTAGATGCCTCAGGGCAGAGATTAATTCTTGCTTAAAGTGCAAGTACTTGAACATTAATTTTATGACTGCAATGGGAGTTTTGGGGTTCTGCTGAAATGAAGCTTCCAGTAGTAATATTTTGTGAAATTTTATAATTTTTACAATTTTAAACTATATTATTTTAATTTAATAGTTTTGTACTACTGAGTTCAACAGCGTAGCATCATTAGTTCAAATTAAGATAATTATCACTAATGAAGCATGAAATATCCACCAGCCAGATTGCAGTTAACAGCTTAGCTTTCTGTATTTTGTTCCAAAAATAAGTCAGTCTGCTTGCTATGTTTTACTCTTTTTACATTAATTCTATTTTATCAAAATGCAGCCAATTCTCTAGCTAAGACAAATTCATTCTGAGTTGAAGGTAGTATCAAAATTCAAAGTTCAGATTGCAAAATAATGAATCTTCAAACATTTATATTGTACATGCCACTCAGAAACAAAACCTATTCCTTTGCATTCCCCACATTTGTGGAAAGATGTTTTAAACATTGCAGAAAAATTTCTAACTTTTGTGACTTGATTTTCATATTATATATTTGATATTAATTAACTGTAGTGATTCTGCTTAAGGCATTATATTGTACAGATGCAGGTAACAAAACATATGACAAAGAGTCAAAGGATTGCACACCAAAGCAATTATGCCCGTCCTTAATTTATGATACGGGATTATTTTATGCAAAATTTCAAGTACTGTAAGTACAATGTGTGCTTCAGTGTTTTAATGAAAGGTGGGGGGGGGCAAACTATATTTCAAAGTAGTGAACATTGACAGAAGAGAACTCTCTTAGTCACATTGACTGAAGAACAGGGCTGGTGAGTACAGGTGGTGAAGCCAACTCATGGCCCATGCCCCAAATGCAGCTCAGGTGGTCATTGATTACATGGGAGAAAGTAGGACAAAACCCGGAAACTTCTTTCCTTGTACCCAGACTTCCACAACTTAATATATCACTTTTCTTATACATATAGTTGAATCAATTTAGAATTTTTAATTAAAATTGCTACATAAAAAACAGCAAAATAATGTCACTACATATTAAAGTAGCCCATATCACATGTGAAAGTATAATTCAGTGAAGTATTTATGTGCCTGGAGTGGGTAGAATTGTTGTGTTGCTGCTTGGTTGTTTGGAAATTTATTTTTTTTTTTAGCCACACTTTTCTTAGACAGAACTTAGAAGGAAATAGTTTCATTACCACAGACACTTGAGCTTATGCTTTATAAAACTTTTCTATTTTACCTGTCTCCTGAATTTATGAGATACCAAATGTGGTTAGGAAAGTAATTTGAAGTAATGCTATGGCCTTAATGCAAAGGAAGTAGTAAAACTTGTAATAATATCAGAGGCAGTAGATCAATGTGACCTTCTATAATGAGCTAAAAAGTTGTGAAGCATTTGTCAATCACTAAAGTGAATTTCTTCTTTACACTGAAATGTTTTTATTTGAATATTTAGAGCAGTGATATACCTGTAACTGATGTTTAACAACTTCCTTTTAGCCACATCTAGCCCTCTCACAGGTTCTTTTAAGGCATATGCCTACAAAGATAGTTATACAATGCTCCGATATCGTGTAAATTGACTACATAGGTACAAGGACGCTTAACAACATGGTAATATCTGTTTGATCGCTTAAGTAGAATACTTCTGTCTTCACTATTGTACCAGGAGATTAGTACTGTACAGTTCTATCTGGGCTACTGGGAAAAAGAAGTCTGCAAAACTAGATGAGTCACTATCCATGTCTGTGGTCTATCCCTGCTACATGAAGAACATGGGGTTAAGGAGCAGTGGAACTGCTAAACTACCTATACAGCTCAAATGAATGTTCACATGTGCTATTGCCTGAAGATGACTATCACAATTGAGATGCAGTCACGCCAAATGCTTTCCAAGTCTTATATTAGGATACTTTTCATAAGAACTTTATAAACTAAAAAGTCTTGTAGTACTGAGCAGATCACAGGTAATAGCAGTTTAGCTGTAGGAGGTAACATAGTTTCTTCCCTAAAGAAACATTTATTTAATATCATAAAACATCTGCCCAAGGGCCCACTACTGAGAGAATCTTTGAGTGAAAAAAAAAAAGATGTAATGAAAGTGGAAAGTCAGTTGTAGGAAGGAAAGGAATAGGTTTCTATGATCCAGCAGAAGACACTGAGATGTGAAATTAATTTGCATTTTAGTTCACTTCTGCAAATGAATTGCAGGATTCATTTAACGAGGCCTTTCTGAAACTCAAAGATTTAGCACAGACTTATACTAATAAAAGGAAAAAAACCCACAATCCTTTCTCCTACCATAATGGTGTCCTCTATAATTACTTCTTTCCCAAGCTGTCACTTTACTGGATGGAAGTACATACAGGAAAAATGAAGCCTAGCGATGTATTGTGCACAAAGTGATTCCGCTGGATTATTCATAGAACTGATGATTCAATTAAGAGAACATTTTTCTTTCTCAGGTGTGAAATTCCATGCAAGTTGAAAGGGAGTCTTAAAAATAGTAATGGGTGCAATTATATTTGGAATATGTCAGACAATCATGTAATTTTTCAATAATGAATTAATTAGTATAGTAATATTTTTCATATGCACAGTGTAATTGCTTTTCTCTGAGGATCTCAGAATGATACAAACAGTACTTAATTAGGCCTCTAAACACCCATTTGAGGTAATCATTGTCTTTACTCATAGGAAACTGAGGTACCAAGAGATGAAGTGATATTCCTGTTAACACACAATGAGTTAGAGGAAAATCAAAGTATGGATTTTTTTCTTCATGTTAGAACAGAAGATATTTTCATTTGTAATGTTTAGTTAAAAATGGGAAAACATGAGTACATAAGAATTCAGTCTCCATCATAGAATAGACAATGCATCTTTTCTATTAAAAAAGAAAAAAGACTATATTGAACCATTTATAAGAAAGATAACTTTTAAGCTTCAAACTTCTTAAGTTGAACAACCCTAAAAGGAATAATCACAGAACTCAGCACTATTCTTAGCAGAAGTCACTAAGCACTTTCCCTCATCTATATAATTTATTAATCTAATCATTTCTGATGACCATTTTATTCTTTGCACACAAAAAGATAGCACTTTTTTCTTAAGAGGAAGAGGCCATTGTTTATGTGATCTATTCCTGTCTCCTGTTGGCTTGGCATATATCTGAATGCTGATGACCTTGAAAACACAGCTTATTAATTTTAATATGATGAAAAACAAAATCAAAATTGAAAAGTCTCTATCATAGGACTTATGATCAATTACATGAGGGGCAAATATTCTTTAGTCATAAAATAGCCATATTTTATGCCAAGTATAGGAAGTATATTGTATCTGTTTAATATTACTAATAACATCCAATCAGTCAATTTTCAATTACAGTTTCTCACACATCTAGTATATTTACCCACTCATGCATTAATAAGGTAATCATCCAGTGGTAGAAAAAAAAAGCATTGACATAGTCTCAGATGACAGTCAAGAAGGATTTGGATTTTCAGACTGAATTAGTTATATATTTTGTTTATCTTAAGGATTTAAAAAAAAAATCTCAGAAATATAGAGGTATGCAAGTGAAATCCTGAGTTTTGTTAACAAGGAAAAGTTTATAGGAAATTCAAATACTGAAGAGCATCAGCATCTGGCACTAGGGGATATAAAAAGCAATAAATTTTGATTATCGCTCATAGTAATTTACACTAGTGAAAGTTAAAGCCACATGGATCACGTTCCTCTTCCTTTTTTTTTTTTTTCCTCAAATCAAAGTAAACATGGAGCCAATAGAATTATGTCTTTAACAGTTTCAGAAGCATTTGATGGCACTTTAAAGGCAATAGAATTTGATGTTAGCATAGCTAACATCACAGTTAACATAGCACTCTCCTAGAGAAGCTGGCGGCTCACGGATTAGGCAGGTGTACTCTTCACTGGGTAAAAAACTGGCTGGA
>NW_008795252.1:377127-377358 GCF_000699145.1 Aptenodytes forsteri
TGCTCGAGGGTAGGAAGGCCCTGCAGAGGGACCTGGACAGGCTGGATCGATGGGCCGAGGCCAACTGTATGCGCAATTCAACGGCCAAGTGCTGGGTCCTGCACTTCGGCCACAGCAACCCCATGCAGCGCTACAGGCTTGGGGGCTGGAAAGCTGCCCAGCAGAGAAGGACCTAGGACCTCTGGTTGACAGCCGGCTGAACATGAGCCGGCAGTGTGCCCAGGCGGCCAA
>NW_008795252.1:377417-380000 GCF_000699145.1 Aptenodytes forsteri
GAGGAGCAGCTGAGGGAACTGGGGTTGTTTAGCCTGGAGAAAAGGAGGCTGAGGGGAGACCTCATCGCTCTCTACAACTCCCTGAAAGGAGGTTGTAGCGAGGTGGGGGTCAGTCTCTTTTCCCAAGTAACTAGCGATAGGACGAGAGGAAACGGCCTCAAGTTGCGCCAGGGGAGGTTTAGATTGGACGTGAGGAAAAATTTCTTTACTGAAAGAGTGGTGAAACATTGGAACAGGCTGCCCAGGGAAGTGGTTGAGTCCCCATCCCTGGAAGTATTTAAAAGACACGTAGATGAGGCGCTTAGGGTCACAGTTTAGTGGACATGGTGGTGTTGGTTTGTCGGTTGGACTTGATGATCTTAGTGGTCTTTTCCAACCTTAATGATTCTATGATTCTATGTGGATGTAGAAGCCACTTCCCCTACCACTCCTCTCTGTGGAATCGCAAACCACCACACTGCCTGTTTGCTTTAGCTTAAGACACAGGATATGAGCTGGATGGTTTCAGGTGAACCACCGACTGTGTTGTCTCATCAGAGAAGTTCTCAGAGAAAGGTCTGATGAGTACTTGTTCCAGAGACAGCAACTGGGAAGGTGAAATCAGTAAAACTTAGGCAATAGCTGATGTTACATATACTTTATCCTATTCAAACAAGTTGTGAGGGAAGTACTTAAAAAAGAGGTAAGTGACAAACAGAAAACCTTGATAATGAATCTCCTACTGAATGTCATTAAAATCAAACTAAGACCCTGCTAAAGGACACCAAGAATTAACAATAAAGCAATTAATTTAAGCTTTGTTCTCATTAAGGTCCCATAATTACACTTTCAAGATTAAATGTATTTAGGGGGGGGTCAACCCATTTTAGTTGAAGCATTATATCATCCAGATTTCTGTCACTGAAACTATTTTAAGGAGGGTCAGACTGGTCATCTTAAATGCTAACAAAAGACAAACACATTTGCCTGGAAATGAACAAAGGCGGCCAAAATTCATAGCACAACTCCTTTCAAAAGGCTTGCAGCCAAAGATACATTTTTTCTGCTTGCAGCGCTGAATTTCATTTGCATCCATTAAATTTGCAACAAAGATTGGAAGCAAAAAATACAAGCAAGAGGAAAAATAGGTTCAGAATTTAACTCGATGCTAATTTCAAAGATCATAAAAGTAATGCTCCCACTATCATACTGCATTTGAAACCCTAAAAAAGAAAGCCATTGAACTTTCTTGAATAGATTTTGCTGAATGAAAGATTAGATGCTGTTAATGGGCAGGAATTACTGAGGGGGCATTTCAGACTTAGTTTGAAGCTGGGGAATGGATCAACTTCAGAAGAGTCAATCTTACCTTTCATTTAGTCTTAAGAATTTGTAGTATTATGTGTTTGAAATGAAGACACGGGGAAGAGGTGCTCTAGTGTTATAAATGTGTGCTCCTGAACTTACAATTTCATGATTCAATTCTAAATAAATAATAGAAAAAAGAAACTAAAATATATAGCTGATATTTTATTTCTCATATTTAAAAAGATCTGTGTTTTCCTCCACAATTTTATTATCCTATCAGTACAACAGTAAGATGGCAGAAGAAGGAATTTTAAAATAGCAATTACTATAAGCAAAATGTTACTGGTTTCATGGGCTTGACTGCTTTCCAGTGATACAAGTGAAATAACTGTGCACCAGAGTGAACCATGCAGTAAATCAATAAAGGACAGAAATGTCTAATCACCACAGTGGGAACATTTTCCACAGAACGACTCTTCCAGCTCTGACCTCTCCAGTCCTGATTCTCAAGGGAACCTTTATAAAATACTCCCAAAAGATGAACCTGGGAAATGAAGCTTTTATAACTCTGGAAGCTAGAAATCGTTAATTCAATAGAATTAACGTCAGTTTTTATTTTCCAGTACAATTCTCTCTCTGATTCATCTCTGTTACACAAACTCTGAAACCTTTTCTCTCTCTTCCAGGTGGGTTAATGATGTATCACTTATCTCCTTGATAACACACTGCTCTTTTCCAGTGTTGCTCTCCAATCCTTCCTCTCTCATTATGTAACATAGCCAGATTAAGCTAAGAACGATAGTGTCTAATCCTGTACGTGATCTGGATTTTTCTCTTTCTTGTCAAACATGAGAAAAGGACTGTGACCTTGGAAGCTTTTTTTGCCCCAACTGTATGGACAAGTCTAAAAAAAATACAATTTCTTCTGGCAGATTTTGCCTGTTTTATATCTGTAGACCATTGTGGTTGCAAGATCATGACTGTAACTATTGAAAACTAGTATAACTGAAAAAAACTTTGCAGATCTATTTAATATTTTAATTATAAGTAATAACTGGAATATAACAAGCAAAGGGAAAAATGAAATCACTTAAATGTTGCTGTAAGATCTTCAAGCACTTGCCAATTTTTCTTTTTATTCATCTGTTGTGACTTAACGCAGCAGGCAGCTAAACACCACACAGCCATTCGCTCACTCCCCCACACCTTAGAGAGATGGGGGAGAGAATTGGAAAAAAAAAAAGTAAAATTCATGGGTTGAGATAAAGACAGTTTAATAGGACAGCAAAGGAAGGG
>NW_008795252.1:380131-382296 GCF_000699145.1 Aptenodytes forsteri
GCAGGGCATGGGAAGCTGAAAAGTCCTTGACTAGTGTAAGCACTACTTAGCAACAACTAAAACATCAGTGTGTTATCAACATTGTTCTCATACTGAATCCAAAACACAGCACTGTACCAGCTACTAGGAAGAAAATTAACTCTATCCCAGCCGAAACCAGGACATCTTTGCATGTGCTCATATCTTGTGCCATTATAAAATGTGGAGTCTGAGGATTAAATATTCCTATCATTTATGCCACTAAAAAAATTAATTTTACTTCAAAGTGTTCTTTCTGATTCATAGAAGAGTATGATCAGAAAAAAGGGCTATGCAAAATATTACTTAATACCAGTAACATTTTTATAATATAGAATCCATAAGCCCTGAAGTCATCTCAAAGATTATCTAGTACACATCCACTTACTCTGCCCCAAGGCAGAACGAGCTCTGTCCATGACATCCTGACAGAGGTTTGTCTAACCTGTTCATAAATTCTTTCACATTGGAGATTCCAGTCCTTTTGTAGATCTAATCTACTCTTCCTTTTGCTTTGCCCATTTAGCAGAAATTAATGCAAATGTAGGCATTTGTTTTCTTCTATTGTCTTTCTAAAAGGTATTCCCAGATTTATCAAGTCCATAATAAATTTGATGTGCCAATACAGGTTTAGAAAGGCCATCCCATTTAAAAACAAGTCTCAGAAGTATTTATTTTCAGGTGTTGTGAAGTGGCAGACTTATTTTTGAATACTTAGTTTCAGCCCAGATATTTTTTTTATTGTTTTATTTGCAATGTAGTCCCACAAAATGCATGGCACAACAGGAAGGAGGGTGAATTGCAATTGAAAAATAGGAGTAAGTAAATGCAGAATAAGTTTCCTGGTTTCATAGGCAATGCTAATATTATAGTTATATTATATATATAATATAACTGTATGCATCTGAGATCTAGTTGTGTTTTTTTTTTTCATTTGAGCTGTTAAGTTTTAGAAAGTATTTTAGGATTTATCTAGATACATGTATTCCTGAGAGATAGCTATTACTATTCAGTCATATGGTTACATTGCATCCATCATCATCTTACATATAGTGTCAATCTGGAATTCAGGCTCTTTAAGATTAGGTATCTGCATACCTCTTTTTACAGAACTTTATTAAATGACTGTGCTATACAGTCTTGTCTAGCAGAGACTGATAATACTTGTTTTCTTCTAGCTGCCCATACCTAAATTACATTGTGCTTTTTTTTTTTTTAAGGCAACTTGATTATTCCTTAATACAGTATAAATAGAATTCTCCTATAATATGTCAGGCTATGTGGAAGGAGAGGGAGAAAGAGAGGATATGACTGAGAAAAAGGAACTAATAAAGTAATGAAAATGAGAATAAAAGTATAAATAAGGGTAATAAAAAGCTGATTAGTCTCTTCTATCTAGAGTGAGAGATCATCATCATGATACCACTGATGTTTGCATGAAGCCAGCTACAATTTCCAGGCAAATAATTCCGTCTTTCATAGATTAAAATAATATTTTAGATTAAGCTTTGGCTTATTACAGTATCACACAATGTGGAAATACTTAGAGTAGGAAAAACAGACAGATGGCTCAATAAATTAATCTATAAGCAGCAACAGAGCATAAGGTTAGTTGCTGACATTGACTGAATGTTGTGGAAGATGGTAGAAAGATGACTATTAATTAGTAGCAAACATATGAAGGTGAAAAAAGATAATGTAAAAGGGGATGAGATGGGTTAGGAACCTGTCATATAAAGAGAGGCTGGAATTTCACATTTGAGATTTATAATTGTACTTGAACTTCCCCACAATTTTGTAACATTTTGATTGAAAGCTCTGGTTAAACACATTATGAAAAGAGGAACACATCTCCAGTGTTGATCTACATTCTTGGCTCCAATTTCAAACTCAGCCTCATTTTGAGACTGCTCTGATTTTTTTCACCAGTTGTAACCATAATGCAGTAAAATGCATCATATTATTTAGAAAATAGGTCATATGACATTACAAGGCACTTTAATTGTTCTGAAAGAGACATTGCCCTGTTATTCCAAACTACTAGGTGATTTTTTCTCTTGCAGTGTTTCCAATTGCAATTTATTTTGGGCTAATATACTAGTATAAATTTGGAATTGGGGGTGCTCCAAAAACTACACTGTTATATT
>NW_008795252.1:382684-393073 GCF_000699145.1 Aptenodytes forsteri
CAATGATTCTATGATTCTATGATTCTATGATTTGTGATAAACTGTATGCTGTGTTCCAAGCTAGACTGCATTCGTAGCTTTTTAGCTCTGGAAGCCAAAACATCCTTGCTCTTTAAACTCTGACATTATTACAGCTATAAAAATGACATTAGATATTTCTCATATATTTTAAACAAGATAATCCAAGTTCACTGACTTTTCTGGAGCTGTATAAATTCATGCTAGCTAAAGACCAGGCATAGAATGTTTTTAATTTATTTCACTCTTGTTTCTGTGAACTTACTGAACCTGATTTTGAAAAAATGCTGAGCACTCCTGCAGGTACTGAGTGTTGCTTTCAGTTGAAATTCTGCATTTTAAGCTCTTCTGATGGAGGAACCAGTGTCAAAAAAACACAGCATGAGGATGCAAGACAGTATTTCAATATATGATTTTAAAAAATCTTTCAAAATTCTGCCGGTCTTTTATTCTACAATAATCCATATATAGAGATCAGAAATACATGATACAATGGTACATAAATGGTATATTTCCATTAGAGAATGGAATCAACGTGCATGTGCACTGTGGTGTTCATTTATTTATTTTATTATTCCTAACCAATGTACTTTTTCCAAATGTATTTTGATAATGCAGAAATGTAAACCTCCCCTTTTACCTGCTTTGGATTTAACCCTGAAGGAACAGTAATGAAGCTTGATACAGCTACACTGGTGACAAATACTTAAACCATTAACTTGGCACTTAATTGGAAACCTCTGCTATTATTAAGTAATCCTGTGGGTTAGTCTCCTGCTGAGATATATACCTTAGATATAGAGTTCACAGCTGATGAGATAGCTAAGAAGACTTACTGTAGAGAGAAAGACATCTCGGATAAAAATGTTCTTTCATATAAACAATGGTCTTTTTTTCTGTTCAGTTGGGGGTTTTTGGTTTTTTGTTTTTTGTTTTTTTAAATTGAAGTATTACACTGCAAATTTTAGGTTCACTGTTACTGGATATGATGATCATTGCAGTCATTTCATAATTTCAGCTTGTTTTTCCTAGTTTTGCTCTGAGTTTATAAAAATAGTTATCCATACAAACCAACTGATAGAGGTGGTGTGGTTGCGGAGGAAGCCTTCCATAACATCCTTGTGCATTGAATTGAGATATTTGCAATAATACTGGTCACAGTGAACTTTAAAATAAAGAGCCCTTTACTGTAGCTCCTTCAAATAGTCTGCCTGGCAGCCTGGAATGATTTTTAAATTAATTTTCATATTATTCTGAATGTGATTGGGAAAAAAAACAGAGGCTACTTGAAGCAACAGTAGCAATGGTTATTTTATGACTCTTCATAATGGATTCTTCATTGAATTAAGTAAGTTAAACTTCAGAGAAATATTTTTTAACCAGTTGCTCTGAGTGCATGAAGAAGGCTAGTGAAACTTTGCTCTCTTGTAATAACGTATTTCAAAAGACCTAGTGGTTAAATCACCATTTAAATGCTGCTTTGAGTCTTTCTATCTCAGAGAGTGACTTTGTCTGTGGCTTGAGTCTACAGCTCATGAATAAAGCATACCATGTATGTGAAGGTTTGTAGGCCTGCAAGTCAACTGGGAAACTCAATCTTTCTTTGATAAAAACATTTTGCTTTTGCAAAAGTGCTGGAATGAGAGCCCTGGAGTTGGAGCCTTCATTTTATTAATTTCCTTTTATTCAAAAGGTGGTGTGAGTTTTCCTCCTCTTGTGCTGCCACTCTGCCTTTGTCCTAACCTCAACAAAATAAACTCCTGGGAGATGGGGTTATAAGGACAAAAGTACAAGTTTCATTCTACAGAGATATTCTGTTGCCTTCAATAAATGAGTTGTCTCTTGCCATTGTTTGGGAAAGACAGATTCTGTGATTAAAACATCATTGGAACTGGAGTGAAAGTAACAAAAATCCTTAATTTTATATGTTTTCATACACTCATAAAGATGTAAAACAAACTGAACCCCAACACTTTAGGCTCCCTAATAGCTTTGCTAATGTTACAGTATAGTGAAAATTCAGAAGTCTTAAAGAATAATTCCAGATGAGGTCACAAAGAAAACCTGGTACTATTGCACAAGGAGAAAGTCTGTCCATGGGGTACACAGTCTATATACAACTCTGCAGATATATGAAGCATAGATAAAAGTGGAAAATTTCACTACTGCAAAATAATATGGTAGTAACTTATGGTCATTGCCAGACTGGCCTTGGAACCAGTAAACATTATTCTCAGTAATTTTTCCAGACTTCGTAGCACATGGACTTGTATGACAGCTACATTTGGGCATCTCCTTTTTAAGGTTTTGAACTCTTGATCACCTGAATATCACCAGTAATTTTTTTTCCTTATACTTTCAAGATTAAATTTCTCTTGTGTTACATCTATGTTCACTTTCTGGTAAATTGATACCAAGTAACTTTACTAGTTAGAGCTGAGACTGAAACAGGAAATCAGAACATAATATCGAAGAACAACCATGGTGGTTCACAGTGGAGTATGATTCTGCAATAAGATTAATTCAAATAATGAGCAGTCACATACATAGGTACGTTGTGAAAAAATTATGACAAAACTCTCATATAAATCAATAAGTCCTGGTGAGGTTCCATCCTTCTGAACTGAAAATAGTTTTTTTGGCATTTAGATATTTTTTGAACTCATACATCCTCTTTTAAGCAGCAGAAATCTTCCTGGCTCAGTGTAACAAAAAAATCTCATATTTTTATCTGAATAACTAATTACCTTGCTTTATGTCTATTTTAACAGATAAGCATTCCCACATTTGTTTTCTAGTGATATTTGACACAACTTTTATTCATGAATAGCCTAATGGTGACAATTTTGTATTACTTCCAGCAAGTAGATTGAAAAATAAAAAAGGCAAATATCTTACGAAATAATATATTTGACAGAATTCTTTGACTGATGTCAGAAACAGTTTGGTATGCTGAATGGGAAACAGGGTCCCTTGAGTTCTCTTTCCTGATAGACATCTACCCTAAGTGCTTCTCTTTGACAGTTTCATTCTATTCAGAGACTTATCTCTATATAAACTAGAAGAAACTGTTACAAATATTTTCTTACTCATATTTACTCAGTCATTAAAAGTGAAATTTGTTAGGAAGCTTAAGAATGTAATCCTCTTCTGCTTTAATCATACTACACCTTACTGTCTTTTATTCCAGATGGCTTATGAGTTGAGTGTTGTGCTGGTTTTGGCTGGGCTAGACTAAATTTTCTTCATAGTAGCTAGTATGAGGCTATGTCTTGGATTTGTGCTGGAAACAGTGTTGATAATACAGGGATGTTTTAGTTACTGCTGAGCAGTGCTTACACAGAGTCAAGGCCTTTTCTGCCTCTCACCCCACCCCACCAGCGAGTAGGCTGGGGGTGCACAAGAAGTTGGGAGGGGACACAGCTGGGACAGCTGACCCCAACTGACCGGAGGGATATTCCACACCATATGACGTCATGCTCAGCATATAAAGCTGGGGGAAGAAGAAGGAAGGGGGGACATTTGGAGTGATGGCGTTTGTCTTCCCAAGTAACGGTTACGCATGATGGAGCCCTGCTTTCCTGGAGATGGCTGAACACCTGCCTGCCGATGGGAAGTAGTGAATGAATTCCTTGTTTTGCTTTGCTTGCGTGCGCGGCTTTTGCTTTACTTATTAAACTGTCTTTATCTCAACCCATGAGTTTTCTTGCTTTTACTCTTCTGATTCTCTCCCCCATCCCACCAGGGGGAGAGTGAGCGAGCGGCTGTGTGGTTCTTAGTTGCCAGCTGGGGTTAAACCACAACAAGTGTATATATTTGCATGTTTTTCATACCAAGTCTTTCAAGTTAAAAAGATTTTTTCTTTAAAGAATAGAAGCAAGAAAGTAATTCCCCAGCCTCTTCTGAGTTTTGTGGAGACCAAGATTGACTGTAAGAAAGCAAATGCTTGGATCTTTTTCTGTTTGTCAGCTCTTTTATTTATAAATGATTGTGTCACAAAAAAGGAAAGTAAAAGTATGTTTAATTCTGTTTATACATGATAGAGATTTTATTGTAAAAATAATGCTTGAAAAGACGAAAACATTTGACATTAGCTCATCAGTGATTTAAAATTTTCAATTTATTTATTCAGTTTTCTTAGCTGGCACTTCACTTTAATTCTGTGCCCTTAAATCCAGCTTTAAAGCCTCAGAAGAATTTGGCATGGTCCATGAATCAGTCAGACATGAGAGGAATCAATTTGCAGCAGAAGCTAAGGAGTGAGTATTTAGGAGATGAGAAGGGAGGGAGGTGATGGACTCTGGGATGCGTTCCACCAAAAAATGTTTGATGCTGAAACTCAAGTCCTGAAATGGTGTGTGATAGTAAAAAAAGTCATTTATAAAAGAAGGGATCGAAGGCATAGTAGTGATTGGATGCTGATAATCAGCCTATGGAATGAATGATACACCATGGCTCTGAAAAAAAAAAATATAACTTCCCAATACTAGGATATTTTTTATTAAATTGTGATTGCTAAACCTTTTAAAAGTGAGACTGGTTGCAATAAATAAGTATGTGAAAGCTTATGCTTATCTTTACACATTTCCAGATTTTTTTTGTTTAGAAAAAATACTCAATATTTTACAGCGCACTTTTAACCTGAAAGGGTAATAGATTAAAAACATCACTGGGAGAGAGTTATAAGTGTTTGTCCTCTGGAATGGTTTACACAATAGTGAACATAAAGTATATTGTTTGCTTCTATCCACGTAAGTATCTTAAAAAACCTGAGTTAATGTTGAAACAAAATCAGACTGTTTCGCCTTTTTCATAGCTGTTAAATTTCAGGTAGCATAAAGGAGATGGAAACAAACAAACATCCCTGAGTCTCAAAAAGACAGCAGGAAAAAACAATGGCACATTCTGGCCTGAGCCGTGGCTGAGTTCTGCAGGGCTAGGAGTGGGCGTAGAAAGCTATGTCTGTGACTGTGAATGCCAAAACCAACAGCTACTTGTGTATTCCTGAAGAGGAGTTGTGCTCACTTTCAGTGCAAAGTGTTTGCTGACATTTCACAACTGTTAGTCCTATTAAAGCATTGCCTCTGGAACCATGAGAAAGAGTAAGGAATTGCTTGTGGCCAAGACGTATGGATCCTCATTTCTATGTGCTTACATAACTGTCGTCTACCTGAGGTACTGATTTACCCAAAAGGGGTTAGTATTGTGCGTAATACATGCCAACACGCAGATTACAATGAGTGGAATAGTCTTTTAAAGTTAATGTTAGCCCATATTTGGAACTCTGTTTCAAGCTTTATGCTATTATTTCATTAATGTTCTACAAATGCATTTTTAGAGCTTTTTTACATAAATCTCATTGAGAACTAATGCCTGTTTTTGGCTATCTTTCCCCTGCCCCCTGCCCCTAAATCACACCCTTGGGTTGGAAGGAATTAGACATTGTTTACATTACTGCTGAAAATCTTTTATAAATTCATTCCTTTAAATGGTTGTAGTTAGCAATGTTTACCTCATAAAACAAATGCTTTGAATCCTCTGAAGACTAATTTACCCATAAATATACACGTTCCCCAGGCCTAATGTGCATACAGTTCTATGTGCACTAAGATACTGTGTGGTATAAATAAGTATGTCTTAATAAAAGCTGTATTTTCTACTTCTAAAAATTGTTTATAACCTTGAATTTCAAAACTCTGTATGACTTTACAGGCATAATCCCTACAGATGAAAACTATTACCTTTGTTTTTTTCCTTTCATCTTGCTTCAAAATACTCTAAGTTTTAAAAAAGGCCTTCAGGTTTTTGTATAAATGGAAGAAGACACAGTCACACAGACACACACACGCGCATGCATACACATACACACTTTGATTTTTCATGGACTGTCCTCAAGAATCTGATTTGTTGAAGCCCTTAAGGTTTATCTCAAAAGTGCATTGAATACATTCCAAGGATCAAAAGATCTGGAATCTGAATATTGTTGTTTTCCACTTACACTTTTTTAAAGGAGAGGAAGCATTCTTCTGTAATAGAACCAGTACCAGTACAGGTGCTCACAAGCTGTTTCAAGGTCAGATGGTCATCTCTAGCCTATCTGTTCTTTATCAGCAAACATCCTCCTCCTTTTTTTTTTTTCCTGGAAAGTGTATGAACACAATATATATTTTTTTCTTCATTCAGCTTGGAATAAGTATGCTTGTCAGGTTTATATAGTTGCATTAGAATATTAGAATAAAAAAGAATGGGAGGGAACTAGTTCATTATTTATTAGCATAACTGAATCTGTGGGCTTTGAATACTATGTTAATTTAGAAAAATATCTAATCTGTTAGTTGCAGACTAGGCATGTTATTACATTATTTGTCAATATTTTGGTAAATTCTTTTACTTTTAAATAATTATTTGGAATACTTGGTCCAATTTACTAGTTTATTATTCAGATTCCTCAGTAGGAATTCTTTTTCCTGTTCTTTGATATGAGGAGACACATGAAGTATTTACTGACAATTGTTCATTATGCCTTCAGATGGGTCTTGTACTATTCAAGTTTTGCTCTCTCCATTTATGATATCTTCAAAAATTCTTGACTGATTTAGGAGCTGGTTATACATCTATTCCCAGTTACATTCCATTATCTAAAATGCATTGATAGTAAAAAGGCTTTCTCAAAAATTACTAGTGTCACCTTGATTTCCGCAGGTGTTATTTAACAGTGATTGTACTTTTCCAGTTTCATTGTAGAACAAATTGCTTGTGATCTTTGATGACATGCAGCAGGTAATGCAGGTACATGTATAACAGTCTAAGGAAATAGATTGAATATTTGAAGCAATAAATCTCATTTTGATCTCTGTAAGAAGGATAATGTCAACTCTTTTTCCTCTCTTCTTCATCTATCAATGAGAATTTATAAATGCAATTATTTCAAAGGGAGTTTAAATTAGAAAAGGTGGTGACAGATGATAATGGCATCAGAATTTGAAAATACAGCAAATATACTATTATTGTAATAAACATTGTGAAAGCTACCATGTAATGAATATTTTGGACCATTCTAGCTTTACTTTATCTTTTGAAATTATTCCAGGTGACTCTATTATGTGATTTTCTAGTAACATTTGGAAAATAATCCAACCAGTCTTTTATCTTAGCTAGTAGTGATTGGTTGCTAATGTTTGCACAACTGATTTTCCTCTGCACATATGGTGATGTGTGGTCTAACCATTGCAGGGGATGCTGAAGGAAGAGCCAATACCAGATATCAGGGATATGTACTTAGCAAACTAGTGGCATTGACCAGCAGCTACAAGATGGCTCAGCTTCAGTGTTTGTGAGAGCTGTATGGTCAGTAGACCAGTTCACTGACATTGGCCTTTAGCAGCAGAGACAAAATCACAGTAAACATGTTCTGAGAGTGAAAATGCTAATTGGCATGCTGGGTTGAATTACCCGCTTTGTTTCCTGGTGTAAAACTCCACCGGAGCATGGAAAATGCCCTTCACTGTGGACAGCTTGTTGGGCAAAGAGTGGTTGACAGATAATGCAGCTGAGGCTACAAACGGATTGCCAGTTTGTTATAAATGTCTCATTGATCATTCTTAATCTAAGTAAATCAAACAAAATTAAATGTTTTTGCATAATTTTGTAGCAGGCTGCAAGATAAAATTTTGTTGATGCTCACTTTTCTATTCAAATTTACACTCATTCAGATTAAGCCCTGAGAACTAAGGATGGGTAGGGGATCGTGCAGTGTGGTCTTTCCTGTCCTCATCACAAAACATTGTGGAAGGCCTCTCAGCGCTCAGGGACTGATGTCAGAATAACACCTTCCCTTGACTCCTCTCTCAGGAGGTAGTTGCTTTGCTGTTTTTTAACTGCTATCATACATCAAGAAAAATCTAATATCATTTACCTCATTAAATTTTATATTCAGTAAAGACTGACTATATTAATGAAACTTTGAACCATTATACTATTTTTTTTTTAGATTTTTTTTTCTTTTTAAAGGGGCTATATGAAGATTAAAGTCAATAAAGTCATTATGATATGCAGATATTATTTTTCCAAGGATCATGTTTTTTTAGCTTAGCAGCATGATTTAAGCCACCAGATAACTTGGTTTAAAGATGGGTTAGTTTGATATGCAGGGCACTTACAGGTGGAATGACTTGTGTTACTTTTCTAAAACATGAGCTTTTAGAGACACTTGGTGTAACTTAGGAAATGACTCTTCTTAACAAACATATGCATCTACTTTAAGATGAGATGTATTGCTGTCTCAAAGTTATCTTCTGTAATGACTAGATTTTGGCTATAGAAGCATTTGGAGTACCAAGCATCTCTGTAGGAAAAAAAAAAGTAAAGACCGCCTTCTAATAGCAAGGCTCTTCTGCTCCGGATATTACCTTTGTGTATTGTTTTCCTTAGATTTGGGTTTTCTGAAAAGAAGGCAAATGACAGGGTTCAGTCATGTCCTTGGATCAAGGTGGTTGCATTATGTTGTAGCACGTGCTGACTAGGTTAATGGCCTTGTCTTGATATAAAGATTTGTCTCAGTATGCAAAAATCCACAGACAAAACTGCAGCATTTGTCACATCAAATATAAGGCACTAAATGTATTTACTGATTACTTTTACAGCTCAAAATCTCATGTTAAAAATAAAAAAGGTCATAGATGACCTAGCTGGAGCACTTCAGACTTCAGGGAGTTAATTAGGGAGAGGCCCCTCAGTATACTATCTTTATGGTAAACAAGGGAGATTCCTCAATCTCATTTCTTATATTTATGTGGTATCTTCCTATGATTTACAAACATTTCATTCACTCTCTTTATTTTACTGTTAGGTAACTGATAAACAGAGAGGATAAATTGTCCTAAAGATTTAAGAATTAGTCAGTGGTAGATCTCAATGGCAATTATTTATCTAAGTATCTTTGAGGATCTGGGCCTCACCATTTCATTGTTTATAATTCTCTTCTCTAGCATTACTTTAAAGGTATCTGATTGCTGTTCATTGCTGCCGCTCCTGAATGTTACTCCCTTAACAGTAACAGAGATGTACCTCATCTTCACAATCTGTTACTGGATGTACACCAGGACTACTTTGCCACTTGAGCAATTGCTGTTGAATTCTGAAGTGTTTCTATTCGGGTGAGGTACAGATAATTATCTGCTAAATAGGAACCTCTAAAGAGAGGTAACAAACCTCTCCAAGTTTCAGAGTGCTATGAAGCTGTAAATGGAAACACGGCTACTGTCAGTTATGATATTGGACTTAAAATAAGAGTGAAAAATATGGTGCCATCCTAAGATATTGCAATACATTTCATATATGGCACAGCTTGATACAAAATGAGGAGCAGAGCCGTGTGACTTGCTGAAAAAGCTGCTAAGAGAGAAGCATGCAATGTCAAGTGGGAAAAGCACTATCAAGCCCAGTAAGAGAAGCACTGCAATATATCATAGTATTAAGTGGTTGCTTCCTCACATGTACAGTTATGTTGTTACAGCATTACCATCAGTAGAGAAGAAGGAAAAGGAGATTTGTGGTCTTTTTTTTCATGTTTTTTGTGACTAGTAAAAGAGGCAGTGTGTGTACTAGATAAAATAGTTCAAACCACAGACAGCAGAATTTAAGAAGAATTTCAAACTGGAATCATGACAGCTGAAGTGAATAAAAGAGTGTGATATCATAATCATTACTATATTTTCTATCTTGTCAATATTATTATTTACCAGACTTTTTTTCCATTTCACTCATTTAAAACCTGCAATATATTTGTAGCTGATAGAATTTAATGGTCACGAGATATTCAGAAAATTAGATTAAAAAAACCTATTTTTTTTTAAAGTAAATTCTATAATGACCAGAAGTTTGGATTTATCAAAGAATGTTCTGCCAAATGGCAGATATTTTAAAGTATCTATTGAATCTTTTTTCTTTCTTTTCAACATTTGCAAGAATTGTGTTTCTAATACACAATCACCTTGTGGATTTAAATTGATTTCCGAGGTTTGATTATCTCACCAAGTAAACTCACAAAAATAAACATTATAAATATCTTTGAAAGAATATTCCTAGAAATATTTTCAGTCATGAAAAATGAAAAAACCTCATATGTCTGGCAAGATTTTAATTTTCTTCTTTAAGAGTGTTCAGTATCTGGAGACTGAAGGAGGAAAGCTGGATTCATATGGCCCACTATAGCTTTTTGAGGAGACTCAATAATAGCATATGTATATTCATAAGGAAAAATATTCATTTAGTTCATCAGGAGGAGGGTAATCACCTCAGTATGCAGATTTTTGCAAAATCTTGTTCAGTCACAAATTAACTTCATCTATATTTAGCTCAGATATGATGAAT
>NW_008795252.1:393330-421066 GCF_000699145.1 Aptenodytes forsteri
TTAATCCCACTGTACTTTAGATTTGAGGGATTATATTTCTGAGAACATTTAGGAAATTTAAAATCTAAATCCAGTTTTGAAAAAGGACTTTTTATTATATAAGGAAACATTTTCTTAGGATTCAGTACAGTCTCACTTTAGCTAGTTATCATGGGTACTGAAAGTAGTTCAGCTGTGCTAAAAAGAAACTAAGAACAAGTGACCTACTCAAACATTTTCTCACTTTCTTGTGTGGATTTCATAGTAGTGACTAGTGTGAAGGCACAACCTGTAGGCACTTTTCAAAAGCTGCTTAGATTTTCCAGATGCCTTTGAAAAATCAGTGCTCAACTATGGTTTATGTTACCATCATTTGTTCAGAATTCCAGATACAAAGAGCAAGGCACAGTTGTACATTGCACATATTATATGTTTTAATTAATAGATTTTCATGATGATGTAGGCATTTTACTACAATAAATCTTGGAAAGAAATATTATTGATAACTTCGAAAAACAGTAACCTTAAGTAACACAGTTATTCCAGTGCCATTCATTTCACTGGTTGTTTTAAATGAAAAATTCAGGTCCAGACCATCAGCTGATAAAACTACCTCCATCAATTGGTGCTCTGAGCCAGGATGTGTTACAGATTGCTCAAAATGACCCAAAGGCATGACATTCACAATGTGCAAAGGCATCAAGAGGCTTTTTTCCTTTCCCATGTGAACCTTTCATAAGAATATGAGTATTAAGTTAACATTACAAAAAAATCTTGTTTCATCTCCAGTGTTTGCAATCACAGTCATTACTTACTCCCACTTTGGCTACTGCACAAAAATAAAATAAAAGGAATAGATCTTATAAAGCAAACTGATTACATATGTGTTAACTTTGGTCACATGAGCAGGAATGTCAGCTTTAAAAAAAATACTGCTTTTATGCTTAAAATCAATATGTACTTCTGTGACTGCAATTGTGGACCACAATGGAGATAGTCTGGAAACTCTGAAGATACTGAACCCTTTAAAATATTGCAAATTTTATTCAGTAAATTGTATTCATTTTTTATTCACATAACTGTTTTCTTTTTTTAAACAGTAAAGAAAAAGGCACAAAAGCCCATAGAACTATTTCAGTGTCTTGGAACATGAATTTTAAAAGGTGTACAGATTTTTCATGATGACTTAAATATTTCTGAGGAGCAACTAGATAAGAATGTATAATGCAATAAAATAGCTGTGGCTGCTGAAAAGGAGGACAGATAAAAGAAAGGAAAAACATAGTTCATCTAGATTGCTCATAGGGCTTTTTATGCTATCTGTCAAATAAGACTGGTATCATTTGACTAATATAAATTACTATTGATTTCCAGGCTCTGAGAAACCTTTTAGGCCCTAAACAAAGATTTTAATCCTTTTTGGTTTTCTAAGTAAGATTTTTTCTTTTGGATTATCCTTTACAGAAGGTTTTATGAAGTCATTCATTTGATTGTCTCATAATGTTTGTAGTTAAACAGAAAATTTACAGAAGATGAGAAGGAACTACCTCGTCAGAAAGAATTTTACTTCTAGAGATAAGGCCCAAATCCATACAATCTGTACAATATATATTGATGTCAGTAGACGTTCAATTTCTCACAGACTAAATGAATACATTTGATTGATAGAATTTGTGTCAATGGAATAACAGTAGCTCTTTGGAGGAAGGAAAATCTAAATAAGCTAACAGAATTAGGTTCATAGACCTACTAATGGCTTATAAAAATGTGTGATGAAAAAGATCTCAAAATATCAGCTTGTCCAAAGACTTTTCCATAAGCAGACTCCGATATTCAGGACTCTAAAGATATCCTGAAGAGGTGTTCACAACATGATGTAACACTTCTTTTATTTAATCTGTAATGGATCACATCATATCCTGCTCTAGTAGTTAATATTCAGTAGACTGGCAAATACACAGGCACTAGGCTCTGGATCACTAACATCTGTGGGCTGTCTTCTGCGAGACAAATATTTGAGTATTGCTCATTCCTATTTGAAGCAATGTGGGAGAAGCAAGTTGAAGCATTGGTGCAAGCATTCCTTCACAAGGAAAGTCATGAACACATCTGGTCTGTTACCTTACAGAACTTGGGAGTTAATTGAACAAATATACACAAAGACTTAGCATGTTTGAAGAGGTGGGGGCTTTTATCTATAAAACTGGCTAAGTTTAATTTTATTCCTGCTATAAGAGAACAGTAACTTGAAGGTCACATGTCACTCTCATGGCCTTTTAAAATCAATAGGAGCCTTTCCATTGACTTCATTGTATTTTGGATGAGGCCCCAGTTCAACAGTAATCTCTAATTCTGCTTATTGTGCTGATGTACACACTCTAAAATGTTGCTGTGAAGCATCATGTTCTGTACATAAATTCTGTAATAGTAAAACTGCCATTTATAGTAGATTGTAAAGACAACGGCTTGAAATGCCTTCTAACACACGTAAGACAAAAAGCCCTGCAGATCAAAATCAGAATTTCAGAAGAAAATCAGTGCTCCAGAAGGAAATTTGGCCATTGCACTAGAAATCAGCAAAGACAGAGTTAAATACAGTTGATGTTACTATGTGAAACATCAATGCATGACATTTCACAGCAGTTAGTAGGCCCAGATGCCCCCAGAGCCCAGCTCGTTCCTCCTCCATTCTCCGCTGCACTTTGAACAGTAAGACACCGCTAACAGGCAGCTAGCCCATGTGCTTTTGAGCCACTTTGCAGTAAAAAAGAGCAACACGAGTTGGACTTTTGTCAAATCCTTTCTGGAAATCTGAACATGTGATGTCCATTGAATCCCATTTTTGTCTCCTATGGTAGTCTTGTCTTCAAAGAAACCTAACCAGATGGTGAAGCCTGCCTTTCCTTTCTTAGAGGCCATCAGTCTTTGCTCACGCTGTGTATTTCTAAGTGTTTTTCCTGTTTTGATCTCTGAGAAAGACTTTGTAAGACACTTCCTGCAAGTGAAGTTTAACAAGATTGTCTGGTATGTTCCAACTCTTTTGTTAATCCATGGCTCCGTGATAACTACCTGAACCTACTGAGCTTCAACTAAGACATCTTGCAAAAGTAATGCGTGCAGAAGCTTCCCTACAACTCTGGTCATACACCTCAGCTCACCATGAGTAAATAATAATGACTTCCATTTATAAAAGCACCTTTTAACCCCTAAGATCCCAAAGGTTTTACAAACTATTGTCCTGATTCTCCAGTCATCTACTTCAATAGATAGAGGACAAAGTTCTACTCCCACAGATGGTACATTACACAATGTAATCTCTTACAGATATACCAGAGAAAATTCTGAAGCAAAGCTATATTATTTGTTGCTGACACTTACATTGCAACTGAAACAACATTCATCTGTGAGATAGGAAGCACCCAACAGACACCAGTAACTAATAGAACTAGATGAACTATTTGCAATGAATAATTTGACAGTTATAGCTCTCTACTGTCTTTGGAATCTATCAATAAGTAGAACACCGTATTGTTATTATTATTTGCTGTAATTAGTAATGATTAAAAAAAAAGAAAGAGTTTGAGTGTTAACCTTGTCATGAACAATGTGATTTCTGTTATTGATTAGGTCACTTAGGGTACATGATATTCCTTCTGTTCTATAAATGAACAAGTGGGATTATTTGATGAAAATACAACTAATGACAATACAGAATAAAAGCTGTTTATTCATGCACAAATGTCCTTGTTTGTAGGCAAATATAGGGGATCAGGATAGTAGTCCTGCACTATTTCCCAGAATGACTGTTTGCACAGTACAACTGTAACAGATGCGAAACAACTACGCAGGTGACTGAGGAGAAAGTTGTAAAAAGATTAACTGAATGACAAGTCAAATTTCAGCTACTGCAGCATGGGGTTGAGAGGGCTTATGTTTAGCTAACTGGCCTAAATCAGGAACTCTACCTTCAGTTCATGTCTCAGCTCTAGAAAGTTTATATACCTTGGAATTTAGTTCCATTTAGTGAACAATCTTTGTTTTCTTATCTGTGAATAAACCACAATCAATAATGTGTCTTTTCTTCTAATCTTTGCCTTTCTTGTCTAAATTCTGTGAGACAAAGGCATTGTGATATGTGAAACATATCTTGTTCAATACAGTGTTGATCCTGGTGGAAGAAATTGTATGCAGTAATAAAACTAATGCTTGTTATAAAATACAGTAGAGAAATTCTATGCATTTTGCTCTATTAATGTGCGTGTCTCTGATTTTAACTGAAGAGTTGATTATGTTTAATTTTTATTAACTGAAAACTATACAGTTTTAGGTAATTTCAGTTCAAAGATTATAACCTGAGGATTAAGAATGTGTACAATTTACTGCAGTAATTAAAAAAAAAATCCACTTTCTTTCCATTAATTCTTTTGTCACCATTATCTTGTATTGGGACAAAAAGGGAGGAAGAAGATGAAAATAAAGAAAGCCTGAACCATGCAGTATATATAATTGCTTTTGGGTTTTCACTTAGAAAAAAATTGTGAGTTATAATATTTTTGTGCATCCAGGCCTGGGGGAATACATGAAAAAATGGTGTAAAAAAGCCTAATTTAGATATGTTCTTGAGGGATGAATAATTAATATTTTATTGAGAGATTGTTTAGTTTTGCTAGCGAATTATGTGTAAGGAAGTACTCTTCTTTCTCCGCTTAAAATAACCAAGGGAATTAAATGTTTCAGAAAGCAAATTCCAGAGGGAAAGACGTTTAAACTTATGTGTTGCTTTACATAGATACATAAGGCTGTAAAAAAGCACGGGTTTTTTGCTAGACAGAGGTTTTTGTTGGTTCATCAGGTACAATGCCTTTCTTCCATTATTGACCAACTCTTGTTTCTTCAAAAGACACTAACAACTTCTTACTGTGTAGTTAGTCAATTGTGCTTGCCACATATAGAGAAAAGTATTCCTTCTTGTCTTACAGTGACCAGTTTATGTCTTGAATTTATGTCCCTTTATGTCCTATATTTTCTTTTGCATGGCATTGTCAGCTGCAAATATTTGATAGAAAATCATAAGTGTATATAACTTTCCAAAAATGAAATATTTAGACATAGGAAAGAAAAATGTAAAATGATACCCTGCTTTTCAGCATTCGTTTTGAAACAGCCATGCTTATGGTTAAGGAGAACTTTCTCCTTTGTCACATCTTCCCTAATTGTGCTTCCTTGAACGTCTGATAAAGCTGCTACTCATAAATGATTCCCTGACAGTTTCTGATGGGGTATTTCCATTTAAATATGATGGCAAATATTAACAGACAAATTGATTACACTTCTAGCTCACCATCAAGTAAATTGGTACTAGTCATAAGCATAGTCATCTAAAAGTCTGGTTGCCTGTTTTTTGTTTTCTTCTTCATCATCTGTCATCAATTCACAGATTGGTCGTATAATAAATGCTTGTTTAAATTCTGTTCGTTATAACAAAAATAGTGGGTAGCAGGTATCTCCAATCTATTCTGTCCTGATTCAGATAAGAATATAAGTGGGTCAGTCTGTCTGCCCCCGCAATGTGTCATACACAGCTGTAAGCAGGTGTTGATAGAATAACAAGAAAAGGGAAAGCATGTATTAATAATACCTTCCAATAATACTCTTCTGACCTCCAAGTATTTTTACCTCAAGACATACTTGAGGGGATTTTCACATGTTAAGTAACCCTCAGTTCTGTTCTGTTCAATGTCCCCTGTGTGCATCAAAACTTTCAGGAGCTACACCATCTTTTACTCAGAGTGAAACAAAATACAATTAAACCAACGCAGAAGGCTCATAGCCAACTGTTAACTTGTATACAAAAAACAAGTTTTCCATGACAAAAAAATATGCTATCTTACATGACTAGTCAAAAAGGCAGTTCCTGTAATTATGACCCAAGGTATAGCACAAGACCTAGTAATATTAATTTCTCAATACCTCTTAAATGAACATGCCATTATCACATAGTGGTCCCAAGGTTTATATCAGGATGTCTGGAAAACCATATACAGGGAGAAGGAAACTTTTAGCTCATGTAGAAACACAGTTTTTTTCTTTGACAGAAATGACGGGGCTCTTGGCCACAGAAAACTGATGTTGGCATGATCTGTCCTTGTGGAGAACTGAGCTGTCAGCTTGTTTTTTCTTTGCCTCTATACCGTAATTGTATTATTGTGGCTCTTACCTATTTTCAGTTTCATTGAAATCCCTTCTTAGAAGATGAGTTTTCCATGAAACAGAGTTCCTACATCAAGGTCTCTCCTGATGTTGGTATGAAATTTAGAAAGACTGTGGAAGTGTCATGCCCTCCTTCTACATACTCTTTTCAACTAGTGCCTAAATGGAGATATTATTTGATATCTGTCATCATAGAATAATAGCAATTTGCTGTTGAAACTTATCATTCAGTCCATATAGATCTGCATTTTGAAACGTTGCAGGTACATCCTTTGAATTTACACATTCGTGACTGTATTCAAAATACTGTAACACATCAGAAACATGACTGCCACTTATTTCTTCACCGTGTCACCTTAGCATATGCATATTTCACATTTACATTAACACATTGCTTCATGTTTTGCCCTGGCTTGACTGACATTCAGCATACTAAATTACCTCAGTTCTTGAATATCTTTAACTGATTATAGCCGTGAGACACCCTCTGATAAATGGCTGTGTTCTAATTTTCAGAAGCAAACACTCTGATAATCAAAGGAAGCTTCTGTTTATGCACTTCTCATCTGGCAGTATCACCAAACTGCTTTTACATTAATGTGGGAGCTTTAAAATTTATAGGCTTATAAATACTATTATCTAGTTTCATGTTTGAAGTTATAAATCCTTTTTATTCCATGTCACTTATTTTGTTTTAAGTTTATTCAGATTTCTATATCATCTGATTGGCTTCTATTCCAAGGCAATTCATGGCCTGGAGAAAATCTTTTTTAATATAATTTTGAGAAAGTTTAATTATGACAGTCAGATCCAGATAGTAACCGGTTCTAAGAGCCATAAATCACCTTTCTCAGGGTGATGAGGAGGCTATAAAACGTTATGTTGTGCTCTCTAAAAGCCTCTCTCTATATCAAGCACCTATTTCCAAGATTCAGCATAGATTTTAGGGGACACCCCAAACCATTTTTGAGATACAGATGACAGAGAAGTTCTAAGAAGCAACTACCATAGCAATAAGAAAGATGTTGGCTTTTATTTATGAGTTAGGGCACAAATCTTGCCAGTGAATTCTGATCAGAGTTTGGAAGATCCTTGAATACAATTGAATAGACTGCTCATTCTAATTATAATTCACAACCCTATTACAAATAAGAGTTTTTGCTGCTCTGAGAGTAGCTTCCGTAGGTCCAGAAATTACATCTTGATTAAATGAATGACAGCTAAAACTTAAATAAAACTTGAAAAGTCCTAGCTGTGGTGAATTCCCAGTTTCTCATAGACAAACATACTATTGGAAAGAAATTCCTATTGGACCCAAAACCCAGCATCATTATGAGGCCAGATGAATATAGGATTGATTTTTTCCCCCCCTTCTTTTTAGTGCATTGATAAAAGCTGGTAAGAAGTTGACATCTTCTGCCTCACAAATAAAAATGGAGCTGCAAAGAGAAAACTGATTCTCCATGGTCTTCCCTTTTAAATATCAATAATATGTTAATAAAAAAGAGATAGATGACATAGAGACACAAAACATAATTTGTGAATCTAGTAACACTTAAATTTGACCTGTTCATTCCACTTGTTCATTGTCAAGAAATCACACAAATTTGAATTCCAAATTAATAGGACTGAGTGAACAATAGCAAATTATGTTGCAACTTTCTTATTTCAACGTATGTGTAGTGTGGTCACATTAACATTTACATCTGCCATATAGACTGAAAGCTTAATTTTCAGTTCAGGTAATCTTGTACACTTGTTGTAGCAGGTTTCATCTGTGGATTAGGGAGTAATTTACATATGTTAGAAAGCCCAATTTCACTATAACTCATGAAGCTTAGGATCAGAGAAGTTCATCCAGTACATTATGAAGATCCTTGCTTAAGCTAGCAATTGTCACTTTCTTTACAAACCATGAACAAGGCCTCCATCTTGTGAAACAAATCTCAGCTTGATGATCCTTACTGATCTATAGGCAATCCTGGAATACATTTTCACTTTTTAACAAAAATTACATGGTTTGTTGGTTTATTGAGAATATTTTGCAAAGCACTTATAGAACTTTTATAAATGGAGCTTGAAGGGTGCTGTACCAGTTGATTTAACCTTTATGAGTATATAGTTAAAATGAAACATGAAGTATTTCAACACAGCATGGTACAGTGCTATTCAGGCATAACCAAATGAGTTTTAAACAAAGCTATTGTCTAAGACACAGTGTAAAAATATTACTGTCATCGCGTGTGATCTGTTGACATAATTAGACAGATTAAATGGTTTCCCTGAGGTCACCTGACCCCTGCCTAAACAAAGCAGAACTAATTCTTGGTTTGTTGTGATATGAACAGTCCTTAACAACAGTATGCATATTTTTAAAATCTCAAAAATATATTACAGGATAAATCAAAACCATTTCTTCTATTTCATTCATCTGTGCCCACAAAAATGAAGCCTTCTAATGGCACCTTATGCTTGAAAGTGCAAAAAAGCTGGACTGGGGCCTGGAGTTTAAGAATGTGCTTCCTTCCTTCTCTGCTCAAACCCAAATAGATCTCAAAGTGATTTACAACATTGAGTATTCGTATTCCCATTTTTTTACTGAAAGTTATAGGGTAACTGAGGCTTAGAAATGTTAAAGTTACTTGCAAAAGTTCAAAGAGCTTATGACCTTGCTAGTCATTCATGGAATAAGAATATAAGCCAAGATCACTGGCTCCCAGAAATGGCCATTAGGCTATGCCTTGCAGCAAGGCTTGCAGTAGAATAAAACAATTCTTCATATGTCTTTAAAACATGTATTTCAAAGCCCGTGGTATTATGGAATCACTGAATACAGAATTACCAGTACAGAGAGAAAGCAGAAATATTAGGTCATGTAGTCTGTCCTCCAACTAGCATAGGATTTTTAAAATTTTTCAGCATTTTGTCAAGTATGACATTAATTGTTGATCTCAAATAGCAAACGTGAAATAATCAGGGCTAAGATACCATGTTTGTGATGTAAATTCATCACACAAATACAGTCCCTTTTTGACACTACAATTCAGAAAGAAGTAAGATTAATTTAGTGACCTCCTTTATCAATCACAAAATACTATCCTCTCTGGCTATAGTTAATAGTTGGCAGATGGACTGAAATCCCAGATACTTCACACTAGATATTGGAAGTTGCTATTAGCTTTGCTGAATTCTGTCTTATTTTTGTTGTTGTTACTGTTCACAGATGACACTTTCTGTTAGGTCCCCAGAGCCTGGTGTTTTTCCCTTCCTGTTGAAAACAACAACAGCAAAATAAATAAATAAATAATCATACTCTGATCTGTGGTTTGAGAAATAATGACTTCTTCCTTCTGAACACCTTTAAATGAATTTGCATCTTCAATGATATCCAAGGTCAGTTTTTCTGTCTCCCCCGTCCCAGCAATTCTGACAGCCTAGGAGGAAGGAAAGCTCAGATTTCAGCACAGTAATTTGAAGTGTTAATTAGGGAATACTGCAGTGACCTTGAAATCCCTGTTTCTCCCACATCGTGTGTTGGGATAGTCACAAACTAACCCTATGGTAGAATAAGGGGTGAGGTGAGAAAAGGGAAAAAAAATCATCTCCCAATATACTCATCATTAATCAGAAGCATGACTCACATTTGCTTAAAGAAATATATCAGTAATAGCATCAGCCTTCAACAGTGAAGATTTGTGAGCAGGAAGGTTGCCGTGTGATACTGCAACAGCTAGCATACCTTCCCTGCTTACTTTTCACAAGGTAGTCAAAGGATTCCTTGAGGTGTGGATAAGAAGGCGGCAACTCTTCTTCCTTTCCTTCCCTTCCTCAGATATATTTCTGTGAGACTGAACGTAGACATTTTATTCTTAAAAGTCTTCATGGTTCTGAATCCCAGTGAGAGAATACTTCTCGCAAACTTTCAGATAGGGGACTGCAGATGGTGATCTCCATAGGACCATTAAAGTCATGTGCCTGGAATTATCACCTGTTCTTGTTCTACTACCCTTTTGCAATAATTTCTTGTGAAGCTTGCTAAACAATGCACAGAGAGTTACATTTCTAAGACAGAAATTCACAGAAGAGAACATATTTAGAACTAGAGTAGAAGCAACTCTCAAAAATTAAGCATGGAAATACTGAAGAGTGGGAATATAGTTAAAGCTGCAGTTCCTCAAAGGGGACTTAACATCTCAGATTGATAGAATAATCAGACCAGAGTCTTCTGGACTATCCATCCAAACTACTCTTGTCTAAATGGCTCATGAAGCAGCTTCTGAACCACTCCAGTCTGTATCAGTTTATTAAATTAAACCACAGTTGGCACCATTGTACTATGATTCAATAATCTGTGAATGGCCAAGCCAGGAACTACTTCACAAGCCATTCAGATACCTCCTTGTGTGGACCACAGCCTCCAGAAGAGAAACAAGTAGCTCAGGCTGGTAACTGCTTCTGCTGTATCACTCTAGTTTACCTGGGTTCATGTTGTCAAACACTACATACTTTTGAGATGTTCTCTATGCAACTATTCTTTCAGCCCAGCCAAAACATTTGGTAGTAATTCATGTAGATGAGTCCCTGGTTAGTGTGCTGGCTGTGTCTGCAGTTCTTAGCTTTTGTATCAGTGAATTAAATAGGCAGCCTACCTATTTAATTTTGGTCGAGAATTTTAAACCTCATAAACACTAGATAACCACTGTTATTCAAGGCTGATATACTGTCTAGCTTTATAGTGGTATCAGAGATGGTATTAAAATTAGACCTGGAGCCAAAAAGTTTGGTTGACTTCTAAGTTTCAAAGAGAGCTCCAATACCTCATATGAGAGGAATTGGAACAATGCAAACAGAGTGATTCTTGTTGCAGAAGAATTTCTCAAATTATTGTACCAGATGCATTTTGACTTTGTGTCTTAGTGTTTGAAAAACTTCCTCAGAGGCATTTTGAATTTTGATAGTGCTTAGCTGTTGAAGTACGTATTTAGGCATTTCTTTCCCTCTTCTGAGCATTTCACAACAGATGCTGTAGAATAACTTTTATTGTGAGAGTTCTCACACATCTTATTTAAAAAAATGACAGGCTATACTTGAAGATAAGATCATCTAAGATGCAGATACACAGCCCTGGCTTTAACACAGAACTCTAGAAAGGACCTAGCATGGAAAATACTGGTGATAATAGTACATTTTTGCTGTCTACATAAAAGTATTATTGAAGTCAGTTTGAAATCAGAGTGAAGTTATTGATCAACTTTCTTTCTTTGTGGACAAGTTCTGATTTTGTCAAAGATAGAGGACATTTCACCTTTATATAAAGTTTAATGGACAACTGTAGTTAGCTCTAGCAGCATTCAAAATTAGTGCCTTGTGTTTACATTAACTTCTAACTATTTTAAGACCATCTACTCTCAGTGTTTAACATCAGCAACTAAGGACTTTGATTCAGTGAAAGGTTGACACGTTCTGGAGATCTGTCTTTTCCCTTGGTTCTGCATTTTTCCATTGTTTATGGTTTATAAAATGTGGATTTCCTTTGTTCAGGATTTATTGCTTAAAACAAAGAAATAAACTGTACAATTCTAGCCACCCATCAAAGAGAAGCAAGTGTCTTCTCAAAGTCTGGAAGCAATTGAGTTGTACTAATTTTAAAATAAAATTATCTATAAAAAAGTATGTCATACTTAAGACAACTTCTGTCTTAAGAAACCTTCCAGGAAGTTTTAATGTAAGTTACATTGACAGAACAGAGACTTAATTCAGTTTTTCTTTCAGTATATAAATGAAGGTCTCTAATTCAAAGTGTGGACTCTTGAGAAATTTTCAGTTTTGCCACATTAGTGAATAACTGAATTGAAGAGAATGAAAATGGTGATGCATCACTGCAGGATGATACATCACAAAATATGGTTTATTCAATTATCTTGACAACTGAACTACAGTTTTAACTATTTATGATAATGCCTTCATAATATAATAGTAAATATTTTATAATGTATTTTATTAAAATAATAAAGCCTTATAAATTCTGCACTGCACACAATAAAACACTGCAGCTTGCTGCTATGAAACCTTTGCCAAGAAGCAGGGAACATGGAGGAACTTCATGTGTAAATCATAAAGCTTGCAGACTATTAAAATGCAGCCTTTTCTATGTAATTTTTGAAGAAATAGCACTGTGAAGTTCAGTAGCAGAGGCAGATCACATTTCTATCCTTTCTAAAGCATCTTTGTTTAAATGAAGAGTAAAATGCTTCTGGCTTATAATGGAACAAGATTTTTACCTTCAGCTCTGTTTCAGATTTTCTACATACAGACTGAAATTGTGAAAATTGCTTCTGCACAACTCCAGATATATTAATGTCTCTAAATAGTCTCTGTTATACATATGTAATTAGATAAATGTAATGTACAGGCTTGCCAGAAGAGCTTTAAATTAAGGACCTTAACTTAAGCAAGATAGTCACTTGACATACATTTATTCTCAGGTGCATGAGATTTGCTTATATTTTCAAGGTACTCTCATAATAATGATGAAAACCTGGAGGCTAGATAAATACTAGTACTCTGTAGCCTAACTCTTTTGAATGTTACCTCTGGTTATTTTCCCAGAGTTGGATTTTATAAACATAAATATCAGGAATATGTCTAAATTAGTCTTACAGACTTGTTAATTTCCTTTATCTAAGTGAACCAACGTTTTTTACCAAGTGAAGCACAAATGAAGTGATGAAAATACCTTACTTCTCCTATCACTGCAATGGCAATTAGAGCAGGCAGACTGCTAGGGAAAGAGACCTAAACGGGGTTTAGGAAACACAATTTTTATGGAAAAAACAAATCTTTATGTGACTGTTTTTTCAAGACAAAATAAAATGGAGCAAAAATTTAAGCATTTTTCAATTACATTTCCATTTGAGACAGAGAGAAGAAAAACTCTCTGCATGACAAGAACTTGAAATAGCATTTTTTTCTAGGCATGTTATTTTAATTCTTTTGTTCATAGTAACTGAAATAGGTGTTTAAAATGAAGATACTGTGTAGCATTTGGATCTAGTCTCACACTGTCAAGAAAATTTGTCAGAACTGTATATAGAGAGGGAGAATGGTCAATATATAAAGAAAATCAACAGTAAAATCAGCACTAAATTATTTATATAAAGAGTAATTTTAGAAAATATGAAAACCACTGTCAGCATTCTTTTTAGAAAATCCAGACTGTTCTAAAATATCTGAGCAGTTGAATTTGTTAATAAAGGTTGTCACCATATGTCTTTCTTAATCTCCTGTCATGAGTTCTTTCTTCCAGCCTCCCAATAAGTTCTATTATACAAGGTACGTGTATTTCAAAGCCTCTATTTGGAGCTTGTCTATATTCCTCAAAACTGCAGAGTTGGGTGGTGTAGGAGAGTAGAATTTAATCTCAACAATTTTCATATACATCTGTTTGTTATTGTGATTAAATATCATAATAACTTTTTTGGACATATACAAAACTGTGAATACAGTCCTACTGTAAAAATAATTTATGGTTAGATAATAAGAGAGCAGAACCTCTGAATTGTTTTCTGTGGAAGCTTATGTTGATAAAACAAAGATTGTAGCCACAATCTTTGCTTCACTATCATGCCATTCAGGCAACTTTTAATATGTGAGTCTTCCAGAGCACAAGTGCATAGGCAGCCCTAGTAATTATACTTTCATTTAATTTATTTTAGTCTATTTCAGGAAGTCCATTATCTTGAAGTTTCTGTAGCAAGCAGTTGGTATAACATAGCACAGCTGGTACCTCTCATGGTGAATACTATGGCTTAGGTTAAACACTTCCCTTATTTTTTTCTTCTTTTTTCCTTCTTTTTTTCCCTGTATTAAGTAGGTCAAAACAGGAGTTTATAGAACAAATTAAATCAATTTCACACATAGAAGAGATTTCCAAACAAACATAACCATCTATTTCTGACTTTCCATTTAGCAGAAATGAAACTGTGTAGCTTGCTTTTTTCATTTTTTAAAGCACGCTGGGAAGCCCAGAACTGGCAGCCGCTGTGAAGGATTCCATCTGTTTTTTTTCCCAGCAGAGCCTTTCTTAATCCAACTGCATTTTATATTGGGAAATTATTTTAGGTTCTATCTTCAGTGCATGCATTGGCTTGGTTCTGACTTTCCATTTAGCAGAAATGAAACTGTGTAGCTTGCTTTTTTCATTTTTTAAAGCACGCTGGGAAGCCCAGAACTGGCAGCCGCTGTGAAGGATTCCATCTGTTTTTTTTCCCAGCAGAGCCTTTCTTAATCCAACTGCATTTTATATTGGGAAATTATTTTAGGTTCTATCTTCAGTGCATGCATTGGCTTGGCCTCCTGTTTGTTCTGCACAGAGTTGTTGCTCTTTCCATTTCTAACATATAGAATATTTTCCATTTTCTTATTTTTTTCAATTTTCTCTGTTCTTCCTGTTGACATAGCTTCATTTCATTAGGGATAAATATGCATTAGCTGTTACGAAGTCTCTTGTGTTTTTCTTAATAATATAAATGAACCCAAATATTACATCAAAATTCTCACTAAAAACTCCTATTTGCATCAGTATACATGACTTGGATTAACATCGTATTTCTTGCTAGAACTGAGGAAGCAATAGATCTGCCACATATAAAACCTCTACCTGAAAGGTGGAGGAAATGGGCTGCCTTAGAAAAACAAAACTGTAGAGTATGCGATAACTGCAGTGTTATGCTCATACCTGGCTTCCTGAGACAGGCCAGAGAAGATGAGTCCAGATGGCTCTCCACTATGTCCATTCACTCTGCCCATCTTTCTTAGCATTCCAAAGTGAGTGGTTTATTTTTCCTTCTGCTGACACTAATGAGAGTATTTCTTTGATTTCATTGGAAGAAGAACTGCACTACTATTGAGGGAATAATTTGGATTATTCCTCTAGTAATCTACTCGAAGGTGGACCATAACAGTAAATCGTAGTATCAGGAAAAGGCCTGTTCTTTTAGAATCAGAGTAGCAGGCTTTTTGCAGCAGAAAAAGTGTGAGGTGAAAAATGTGACAGCAACAACAGATCTGGTCATATGTTGAGCAATGCTTTGAATTGTGACCTAAATGTGTTTAAACTTGATTCACTCTGCTACTCTGGTCCTTTCATTTTCTACTAGAAAAGACTCGGACAACCTTGTGTGCTTTCATAAACATGTAATCAGCTGTTTTTTTATTGGAAGACCTCAGGTGAAAGACCTAACGGCTGTTAATTTGTGTGTAGCTAAAGGCTTTAGCTGACAGGAATTTGATGAATAATGTAGGTATCTAGGATAGTGCTTCAACTCTCCCAACAGTCATTATTTGTAATAGTGACTGAAGAAAATGTGACAAATAATAGATGCCTAGAGATACAGCTGAAAAATAGGTAGTAGATAACATCATTGTGTGTCTGCCACATGTGGCAAAGTTTATGAGGAAAGCAGCTGTAAATATATTCTGTACCCAACAGTGCTCCAAGTAACCTGTAGCTCTAAGAGTTACTATGAACAGGGTCAGGGACCAGTTTCAGGGAACCCGGCTCTATTCCTGGCTGTCCTACTAAGTGTCTTACATCTTTGTTATAACTTCTCACTCTTGTCTACCTTTTTACTTAGATCGGAAGCTTTTAAAGAAATAACTGGCTTTCATTATTTGCATGTATTTGGGACAGCACAATAGCCTCTTGATCTCTGGGGTCTTTTGGCAACTACTGTCAGATAAATATTAAATAACAATCTTTACACAAAGCAGATGTATATGTGTAGATGCACCTTTTGCATCTGGGAACTCCCTAGCCCTCCTAGCTAGGGATCTTGCACAGAGAAATTAAATAACATGGAGGGTGGTTTGATCATAACCTTTGTGAGTGGGAGTGAAAATACTGTGTGCAGATTTGACAGCCACAGCCTTGATATTGTAACAACCTACTCTTTAAGTGGGTAAATGAGAAAGAAAAGTACTGTGCAAACATATTTAAAAAGTTTCTTAATTTTTTTTGTGTGTTTAAAGACACAAAATATGTTTATTTTATCAATACTTCTCAATATTTCTTTGGGAGCATGAAAAGCGCCATGAGTTGATTCTACCATCCTTCACTTTACAATAGCTACATTTCTCTGCCTCAAGAGAATAAATAATGCAATATAACCAAAAGGAGCCAGTGCTGAGTATAGTCATTCAAAAAGTCTTTTTGACACAATGACCCAGAAGGTCATCTCAGAGAGAGCACAGTGGAACATGTTCTTTGATGTCCATTTTCTTGTGTGTTTTTCAATTTTTTTTTAAGCATATGGAGTTTAGATCTCATCTTTTGGGAGCCCAAGTCATTTTCCAAACTGTCCATGGTACATGTAGTTTTCAGAGGCAAAAATGCTGAGTGTTTTTCTTCTGCAGTTCACATTATAAACAGTAAAAAAAAGAAATCTCTGCAGGATAAAAATGGTTTCTTGTATTACTTTCCCCCATGCCTTTTTTTCCCAGTAAGACATGTATTGCTGTGCTTCACTGCTCACTGACACTTCCAGCAAAACCATGAATTCCAAGCACAGGAAAGCAAATGTTCAGGAATCTCTGGATATCATATTCATACCATGCTGTTTTCCTAGTAGTCTGGAGACTACAGATCACTGCTCAAAAAATAACTAGGTTTTCCTCTAATGCTAGTTTTGAGATGAAGATTTGCCTCGATTTAGCTGTGCAGTGAAGACCCTGATCTGCAAATGTACAGATTTTTAAATTGTGGCAATACAGTATTTTAACATTTGCTTCCATTGCTGTTAATTTTTTTTTTAATCTTTCCGTCACATTCTAAAGGAAATTTAGCGACAAAGCTTATATATTGTCTCCATGATTTTTCTTATGGTAATTGATGTGTATGCAACACTAAGTTCACTTTATCTTTTCAAATGTCCCATTATCAATTGCCTCCATTCACACTCTACATGAAAGTGAATGTGCGGAGTGAAAACATTTGGCTTGGTGCCACAATTTACTGTCTGTCAGTAAAAAGTAAAGGTTGAAGTTAGGGAGAAAAGCCCTCCAAGACCACTCCTTTTATGCTTCTTTCACTGTTTCCATAATCTTGTTATGAACCATTTGCCAAGGACAGATCACTAGAAATGAAGTAGTCTCTTAAAAAAATAAAATAAAAAGAAGCTTGAATGATGACAGGTTGTTTAATATTTACCAACTGTAAGCACAGACCTATAGAAGAAAATGTGATGAATGTCCATGAGCATTTGAACTGTGCAACTACCATGGAATTCTTTAGTGTAATACTTTAGGGAATGAAAATAGCAGTAAAAGGAAGGGAAAATGTAAGAAGAAGTGGAACAAATGTAGTCTGAATTGCAGAAGGCAGGTCTTTTAATGGAAGAACATCTCTTAGTCGTGAAAACTGCTAAAGAATGAAGTGGTGTCTCATAGAAGAGAAAAGGAAAGATACCTTGACAATCAGCTTGCCTTAGGTACTATAATACTCTAACTTCTGAGAGAATCAATTGGCCATGAAAAGGCTAATTGCATTGAACTACTTATACTACTTTGGAATGACAGTTATGTAAGAGTCACTAGGGCTCTTCTGAAAAACTGCAAAACAGATCTTGAAATATCAGCAGCTGAAATTTTACATGCACTTGATGAGCTTGAGCCTGCACTGGTGTAACACAGGTGATCAGTGAAGTATTTAGCTCAGAATTCTGTGTACAGCTGTGGGAATATGTCTTGAAGGTGACTTTTGGATCAGTGAGGTCTTGTCTTTTCCTAGCCTATGTTTCTTTACCCATGCTTAATCCATTTTTGGATCAGTAATCCATTTGTTTGAAATTGCAAGGAATTTAACCCTCAAGAAGCAAAAATCTCCAGGCCTTTCTAATTCTCCTTCACTCCATTATACTTTTTGCAAGTCACTGATGATATTTCTGGCTTCCAACTATACAGAAGCCTAACCCAATCAGAAAGCAACAGTCTACCTTGCCTGCAATGTCTTTAGCTATTTACTACAGTCTGTCACTAATACAATCACTAATCTCCAGTTTCCAACAACTATTACTCTTCTTCCTCAAAAACCCCAATACTATCTCAACTATTTCCTTCTTCTTTTCACCAATACTAGCTGTACTGTCCCTTCTCCTTGGTTTCCTATTTTCTTATTCCTTGGCTTACTTTACTGAGTTATTAAACTAGAATATAAGGTACATGGAAAAACTAAGATTTGACAGAGATTGATGAAGTTACAAGATGGAAGCTGTACTATATTTTTCAAACATTGTAAGCTTTCAGTTTACCTTATTCTGACTTTCTAGTTTTGCTTATTTTATACTTCCAAAATTAGGATAAGATAGAAACATCCATTCTTGCCATATTTGTAGAAAGCAAGATGCCACACTAAGCACAGTGGACAAGAAGGCAACACACCATTTTGAGTATACATTCAAAGAAAAACAACTACGCACTCTGATTACCAACAGCTTCGCCATATCTGCAGGCAATAATGTTCTCTGACAGGTGCTATCTTTGGGATACTTTGTCCTGGAAGCTCAAGTCACCCTTTGATTCCTTTGTAGGCAGCAATACTACTGTACATGACTTTAGTGAACTTAGCTCCCTTGAGAAATATTGTTGGAAATGAGAACAATTCTCCTTGTGATTGGAGAAGTTTGCAGAATACAAGCAGTAATGTGACTTCTCAGAGGAGACCTTATCACTCTCTACAACTACCTGAAAGGAGGTTGTAACGAGGTGGGTGTCGGTCTCTTTTCCCAAGTAGCAAGTGATAGGACAAGAGGAAATGGCCTCAAGTTGCACCAGGGGAGGTTTAGATTGGATATTAGGAAAAATTTCTTCACTGAAAGGGTTGTTAAGCATTGGAACAGGCTGCCCAGGGAAGCGGTTGAGTCACCATCCCTAGAGGTATTTAAAAGATATGTAGATGTGGTGCTTAGGGACATGGTTTAGTGGTGGACTTGGCAGTGTTAGTTATATGGTTGGACTCGATGATCTTAAAGGTCTTTTCCAAACTAAATGACTCTGATTCTGTGGTTCCACTTTGGCCCTAATTTATATTTAACACCTTTGAGCTTATTTTTAAACAGTTCTCTGAATAGGTTTGGCAAAAATATTTTGGATGAAATGGCTATAACAGAAATATTCTCTCTAAAGTCTAATTTCTTTTTAAAATGTAAACCTTCAATTTGCATCACCTTCATGTATATGTACATGCATGTCTGTGTTTTTGTACTTGAAACATGCATACACAGATACCCTCACATACACACACCTGTATGTAAGAATTGTGTTAGAATCACCCTTTAGTTTCACGCTGTGGAAGTAATGAAACTGCTCCTTCCATTTGAAAGGCTTTTGAGATCTTTGGAGATAAGGAAGTAAAATATTTAATAGAATTACACAGATCCATGGCCTCAGTAATTGGCTTTTATTGCCATAAAATGATCCTCTTTCAAAAGAGAAAAATGGAGAGGGTAAAAGGAGAATGCACTATTGTCAGCCTCAGAAAAGCCATTTTGGTTCAGCAGAGAGCAATGATTATATATGAATAAACATGATGGGTTTTTTTTTAACATCTAAAAGTGTGATATATAGAGCCAGGGAACCCTGGTCTGTGAAAGCGGTAGATGTCATAGTTTGCCTCTAGTAATTACCTTACATACACTTTTCCTGATTGAGTAAATAGTGTTCAAAGGCTTATAGACATCATAAAAGAATGTAAGTAATTTGTTAGAATTATAAAAAAGGTGTCATTTGAGATGTTACATGGTAATTACTTAAGAATATTGATGGCGTGCCTGCAATATGGTACAAAGCAAAGTGTATCTCAGTTGCTTTTTTAGTGACTGAAGGGGGCAAATTAGAAAAAATGTTGATATCTGGTTGATTCTACTTTCACAGTTCTTTTATTTCTGTGAAAAACAAATATTTAAAGCAGCAGATTGCTTTGCTTTTCTGGTACAGACAGCAAAGATGCAAATTTACAAGTATATGGGCAAAAAGACAAATCAGACTTCATAAATTCAGATAATATCCTTTCAAAGGATCACAAAACATATCATTGAAAGGGACCCGCTCTTAATATATATATCGTCAGGTCCAATTACAGCTGCTACTATTTCAGAGTGTAATTTATAGCCTTGATAGGCTCTTATATTGTTTGATAAAAGCTGACACCAACTTTGCTACAACAGCAACATTTTCTTTTTGATTGTCCCTCATGTTGCTACAAAATATATTGTCCATTTGAATTTTGTCTTTTTCACTGATGACTGGAAACACTTCCTCTTTCTTTCTCTTTTCCTTCCTTTTTTCTTTTTCTTTTTTCATTCTTTCATTATTCTCTTTTCATGGCAAGTATATCTTTATTTCTGTGGAAGTATTCCATAAATATTAATATTTCTAGAGGGTGGTATTTTTAAGAAATGTGCATGAACAAAACTCCTTAACAAAACAAACTGGTAAGTCCACTTTTTATATCTCCATCACCAGTGCAATTGTTTAGGGAGCAAGAAATAGGAACCTATGAATTTGACCCCTTTGATTTAGTCAAACTGGGTATTAGGGAAGCTATAAGTGCTACCATACCTGAGGAGGAGCCAAAATAGAGGTATACAACAGGAAACATAACTACTGTAAATGCTTTAAAAAAGATACAAGCTAGTGGGAGGTACATCCTACTTTGTATTACCACCATTGCTTTCCATGGCTTAGAAGTAATTCTAACATTATACACCTGTATGGTTGTGTAGCTCTGAGTTAAAGGCCAGGAGCATTTGAGCAGGAATAAATGAAGAAAGGTTTTAATCTTTGATAGCAGAAGTATGTGCATCCACAGTAGGAATGGAAGCGAGTGGACATATCAACGTTTGAGCTGGCAAGCTGTATCACATGGAGTTAATGAAAAAATCAGAGAAATTAATCAGAAATCAATATTTCTAACTAGAAATGACATCCATGCAATGAGGCTGATGAATCTAAGACAATCCATACTCTCTCTGCGTTACTGCCCATGCTCTATAGAGTTGCTCTAGGCGTGAATGGTGACTGTTCACCTGATATTTCTTCCAGCCTGCATACTCGCATTACATGATTCTAATAATCTTATTTATTATTTGATAAAAATATATTTTATATAACAGCTCCTGATCTTCCTGCCTGAGACAGAGATTGCAAACATGAGAAAACATACAGATATGAATTGAAGAAGAAAGTAATAACAGTAAACTTACTACAATTTTTCCATTTTCTCCCACCACTTTTACACTTACTCCCTCTGAGAAAATTTTACTACTGTGCATAATTACTATCCTGTTTTACTACTTTGTATGTCTCACTAGAGATGTATTGCCTTCTTCCTCTCTGTTGCTCATGATAAAATTTAGACTTTCAAAACTACTGCTGGATTTGACTGGTGAATTGCTTCCTTTTTTTCTTTCCTTTCTACATAAGAATGAATTAGCTTTCAAAAAGATAGTAACAAAAATCTTCCATTAATAGCCTGCACACCCTTACCTGGTATCCTTTTATCTTTTGTCTCCCCTTTCGACAAAATTCAACCCCTTGAGTATATATTATTTTGTTCTTTTGACTGTTAACAACTGTGTTGTAATCATTTGTTTCAAACCTCAGGTAGGCCAACTGGTATATAAAGGTTTCATTTTTATATAAAAAAATTGATGTGTTAACCTGTGCCTTGCAGTTCCGTGGAAATGTAACGCAATAGTTATCTCTTCAGGTTATTCTTTGCTGTTATCACAACAAAATAATTTTTTATGCAGAGGAACATCGACTTTTTTTTTTAATGTCAGCTGATTTTGTGATAAAGAATAGTTGAAAGAGTTGGGTTTTTTTTCTCCTCTGACTCTAAAGGCAAAATACTAATTGCTTAAGAAATCAAATGCCCAATGCCTTTCTCTTTTCTTTACTGTATGGTTGATTACAAATAATGACATTTTAATTGAAAACTTCTTATATGAATTATGAAGGATGGTTACTTCCAATCTAAAATGTATGGATTGCAGAAGGAGAAAGTAAGAAACTTTCTTTAGAAAATGGAAAACGAAGCTGGAAAGGTTAATAATTTAATTTTAATTATTTATTTTTGAATTCTGCATCCTTTTAAAGCTTCTCATCCTTTCTTAAAGCTTTGCTGTCCTCAGAGATTGTACATTTACTTTTATTTTCTCTGTCTATTTTTATTTTCTACTTTCTTAGTGCTGGAAAACTTTGAAAGCTTAAGTCAGTCAGCAGCAATACATAATCACTGGTTGCTGAGAAAATGTAAAAATATTTATATGAATAACTATATGAGTAATATTATCTTTCTCAACCTGTTACATGCAGTCATTTAGACATTTTTCTTAATCTTTTGGAATACTGTAATTGTATTATAGATTATGCTAATGTATCAGCACAATATATACTATTTTTAAAAGTTCCTTACATATTACTAAAATTTTTCTGATTCTTAAGCCAAAATAATTGACTGCTCTTACTGTTTGGGAATTTCTAAATGTATTTGCTTTAGAAAATGAAATTATACTAAGCTGTTTCAGGTATTTCTCATTAATTTGGTCAGTGATTCTGGATTTGGCTTTTGAACATTTCTTTTAAAATATCAGTTTCTAAGGACTCTTTACCTGGGTAGGCATCTCCCTGTATGAACAGTTAGACTTCAGTGACATCAGCCTGGTTTACAATTGCTATAATTTAAACTAATATCCTATCAACATTTTAATTTTATCAGGATAGATTTAAATCAAGTTTTGCGTTAAACATCTTGGCCACTTAAGAGCTGTATTTTTAAATAAGACTGTGTTTTATAGTTCTTGATTCTGTTGAACCTAACACTAAGAAAAAACATAGAATATAATCTAATCCTCAGAGATCCATTATAGCCATTAGGATTAGGTGAGAGTTTTATAATCCTCTATAGCTTGTCCTTTTTTCTGCCATTAGTAGTGTTGGTAAAAGGTTATTTTTCACCTTGTGACCCTTTTGATAAAAGGTCACAAACAATTTTGGCATTTTGGACCTTCTCAAAACACCAGCAAGTGTTCAAGCATTTAGGAGCTGTTTGGGACTCCACCACGGAAAACCTTGTGATGTCAGAGTAGAAAGTGATTTGTTAGGTCATAGAAACCCCCTCCCCCAGCAAGTCTGGCCTTGCCAAATTCCAGTACAATGAAGCACAAAGAAGAAATACAATCCCTAGCAGGGCTGCATAATGTATTCCTTTTTAGTTCCGTTGCATAAATCTCTATTTCCATGGCTCAGGCACTAAATTCTCTGTTTCTTATTCTGTCATGTTTCACTCATGATAATATTTATCTTCCTCATAACATAATTTATGCTTTGTTGATGGTTCTGGACATTAATTTCCTGTCAGCTCATCTTCCCTTTTTCTTGTTTGTACTAGTCTTGTTTATATCTACTCTTTCTTTGTGGATTACATTTATCAAATCTTAATCCTGTTTATCTCCTCTAAATAATGACTCCATTTTATTGATGAAGTTTTTGAAATGGAAAGCCCAAAGCTCACTGTAATATTTTAGATGAGACCTACTCAATATTGCATGGAAGAGTGTAATTACCTGGCTTATTTTGTGAGTGATGTTACTGTTACCACACCCTGTTACAGCATTTTCCTTTTTTTTCATCCATAATCACTTTTTAGACTTAGGACATTTATCATCTGCTGTGATCTTCATTTCAATTTTTCATAACACTGCATATTAGTAACTTTAGTTTTCTTTCTTCTCTTTATTATTCTTTCTTATTTAAAATTATTTCTATCAAAGATAAAATCAGAAATATTTTGCTAAGAATTCTACATTTAGAATAATGCCTGAGCATCCCAGCACAAAGATGAGTCCAACATAAGATTTGGATTGGAGTTGAATTCAGTAGTATTAAACCCTTTACCAATGATTTGCTTTCTCACTTGTCCTGTCATGTGGTTCTATGTCCAATTCCAAACTCTCCCCAAATTCTTTTTAGATCTTAGTTGTAATACAGATATCAAGAGTTGGCTTAAACTCGGAGAATCTAATTCTAACTTATCTGGTGTCAATTACATGGAAGAAAATTAAATACCTTTAGTCCTCTCTGGTCTCCATTGCCTGTTGTCCATTGCCTGTTACTGGGCAACTTGCAATCTTGCTAGAATTTGTCTGTTTTGGAAACTAGACATGTACAGAGTATAGGCACAGTTCAAAAGTAGTAATACATATTGGTACAAACATATTTGTTTCATGAAGTTGCAGCCATTCTCTTATGAGTGATATACTACAGCTCCATGAATTGCATACAGTAGTCAGAGCTGAAACATGATAGATTTATTGAAACACATATCTGCTGTAACCTTTTCAAGAATTTCCTGTGTTATGTCATTTTTTTCCCTGAAGTTAATCTTGTTTTTCTATAACAACAGTCAGTCATCACTGCTGGATTGAAACAAAAGAGGGACAAATTTGCCTCTGGCCCTCTTCTCCCCATATGACAAAAACTGTAAATCTGTCTGTTAATGGTGCTGAACTACTTATCCAAATTATATGCAAAGACTGTATGAAAATATGACAGTTTAAAATGCACTTCTTTGATGCTTCCTGTGTGTGCAAGCATGTTATTTATTCTCACAAAAAAAAAAAAAATTCTTTTTACTAGATTTTAAAAACAGATATTTAGGAAGGCACTAAGCAATGTGCTAGCATTGTTTGAATCTAAGCTCAGAAGTTTAGAAAGTCATGTGCAATAGGGAAGCTGTCTCAGTTTTAGAAATGTTTTTTGGATAACCCAGGTATACATTGAATTCAAACCTAGGTACATATAAGAAGCACTGGCAAATCTCCATCTCTCTGGAACACTGCCTGTGAGTGAAAGAAAGAGGTGTTCAATCAGAAACTGAATCTCATAAGCAATGCCTAACTTAACAGACTCAAATGCTCCGTTGTACCCCTACCGCATTATAGAAATGCATGTGGATATAGTACGTTCAGAGCACTGCACACTTAAAGGTCACAGAGAACAGCCAGAGGATTAGACCCATGGGATGTGGGGTGACACTTGCTTACCATTCAGTACAACGGTGCTGTACAGCCAGAGTTAAACAGAAGGATCTGTTATTAGGCAGCATGTGTTGGTACCTATGATACTAAAAAAGAGAGAGGAAATCATGGCCTCATTGAATCTAATAGATTTTTTCATCGACTTCATGAAGCAAAAATTACACTTACGATTATATAATATGGGCTTTCCTTTCAGAAATGTAATAAATTTCCAAACTCTATTTCAATAGTTTATTCTCACCTGTATTTTTATTACATTTTAAAGAAGAAATATTACGTACTTTTGTTCTTCTTCAGGTATACATATTTTCTTTGTCAGCAGAGCTGCATCCATTGTACAGTTGCTTTCAATATAAGGTAATACTGATCTCTGCAAAGAGTTGCAAGAAATTTCTCCTTCCCTTCCCCAGCACCTCAGCTTAACCTTAGAACAAGGATTAGTAAGAGGTAAGCCTTGGTGCTTCTGAGGGTTAACCATAGATAGTTTGAATTTCCGCCCATCAGCTGTAGGTCAGAGCTGTGTCTAAAGAAACTACTGAAATCCCATAGTAGCATCAAGATTCCTGGGAGGCAATTAGCACCATATACATAACAATGAAGTTTGTCCTCTGCGATGCTCCTAACATTCTTTTTAAAATCTTAATTTATAGATCTTAGTTTTGCAAATATCTCTGTATGCACCAAGTTTTATTCATGTGAGTAATGCAAGGCACGTTGGTATCTTATTCACAGGATTGTGTCATATCTGTTAACAAAGGACAAAAATGACTAATGTCAGGGAGGCTATGGAATGGAGTTTTTATTCTTCCAATAAATATGTATGTTCACAATACAATCTCTCTAAAAGACAATGATAGTATTTACTGAGCAGATAATAATGGCAAAAATCTTTATTCTCTAGATCTAAAAAGATTAGGAAGAAAAGGAAATACTATCAGTTTCAGATACCATTTTATTTGTATTTATATACAAAACAATAAATGTATGTAAGGGGTAATCAGTGCAAAAGGCTTCAGTATTCCATACTGAAAGGGTTGGGAGGAAAAGATAAAAAGAAAAACAAATAAATTAAGAAATAGTGGTCAGTTAGAAATAACAGTGAAAACCACAAGATGTTTCTGAAAGATGGAGTAGCTCTCCAGCCTTTGATAGCATTATTTTTATATGCCTTCTAGTCACAACTAAAAAAGTCCTTTCTCCCATATATATGCATCTCTTGAAATATATATTACACAGGAGGACAAATCAAAGTCACTGCGGTACAAAGCAGCTGGAAGCACGTAAAGCCTTTTAACAAAGTTAACCTAAGACTCGCTCTAAAAAAATGTGATGACTAACCTCACCTTCAAAATTTGCCTACAAAAAATATCCACCTGACAGGGGATGGATGGCAGCCTAATATTACTTCTCCTGATCTGCTAATAGAACCAAACTGCATATGCAGTTGTTTAACACAAAATCATTCTTCTTCCTTCATTGTCTTTTCTCGGCCCCTATTGCTACTTATCTGTTTACATGTCCTGTCTTCTGTTTGAGCCTATAAAATCCTATAGCCAAGAATTTTTTTTTACTTTGTGTCTAGCAAAATGGGTCCTGACCTAGCTAATGTTTCTGGTCACTGCAGAAAAATAAAAGATAAACAATAATTGTTTTATTTGTATGGACAATTGCAAGACAGCAAAGCAAAAGTCTTCACAGAGTCTGAACTACCCCCACATCTGTAAGATGGATGCCTAAAATATCTGAATTCTAATTCTTCTTGAAATGACAAAAAAATGTAAAGACAAGAAATAGACAAATGAGTGGTAAATCAGGAGGAGGGATAAGAGGGAAGATGCAACCTCAAATTAACCATTTTAAATTCTACTTATTTTTGATTTAGCATGACCTTTAAGTCTGTTAATAAAATGACAGCATCTCTGAAAGTGTTGATGTTAGTTTAATATCCCTTATGACAGTAAAAAATGGACTGAGGCTATGGGCTATAACATTTGCTGGTGAATTAGATAAATCTTAAAGTTTATTTTCTGACTGTATACTTAGCTTTTGCAGTTACCCCTAAGACATTAAATTATTGAAAAAGAGAAGATATCATCTTTCAGGAGAAACATGTCATAAATATTTTGATAAAATATTTATAATCCTCAAAAACAGATGGCTGTTCCATAAAGATTGTCAGCTGAGAAGGTTTGCTGACAGAAACTTGTTAAACAACTGCAAATTTTTTGAGAAGGACTTGCACCACAAAATCAGATACATTCTTCTATTAATCAATCACAGCTGGGTGATTTTTTGACAGCAGGAGCATACTGGACCTAATTTGATTGTCTTGCAATTTTTCTGATTAATAAATCCTGGGTAAGGTGAAACTTGATGGAGAGAGTATAAAAGCAGATGTCGTGGTTTAACCTCAGTCAGCAACTGAGCACCACACAGCCGCTCGCTCACTCCTC
>NW_008795252.1:421222-427398 GCF_000699145.1 Aptenodytes forsteri
AATGGTTACTTGGGAAGACAAATGCCATCACTCCAAACGTCCCCCCCTTCCTTCTTCTTCCCCCAGCTTTATATACTGAGCATGACGTCACATGGTATGGAATGTCCCTTTGGCCAGTTTGGCTGTGCCCCCCTCCCAGTTTCTTGTGCACCTGCAGCCTTCTCAGTCGGTAGAGCATGGAAGCTGAAAAGTCCTTGACTAGTATAAGCACTACCTAGCAACAACTAAAACATCGGTGTGTTATCCACATTGTTCAACATTTATCAACATTGTTCTCATCCTAAATCCAAAACACAGCACTGTACCAGCTACTAGGAAGGAAATTAACTCTATCCCTGCCAAAACCAGGACAGCAGATCATTTGCACAAAGTATAGGTAGAATGAAGGGAGAAGAAAATAATTTGAGATATACAGATAAAGGAAAATCCATTGATTGTATTCATCCATACAAAAATTAGTATTGTTTTGGCTGAGATACTAATAGACAGCATTTAAACTCTCAGAAGTATTGTATAAATCCCCCCAAAGAATGCATATTACATAAGCAGATTATAGTATTTGAGATTTCACATATCCTTTGAATCTTTTCTGTATGTATTAAGTGCCTTTTTGATGGAAAGAAAGACAAACACACGGCAAGGCAGGGCTCAGTAAAATGTCATATCACTGCATTCATTCCCAGTTGAAGAGGTCAACAGGATCATGTAGTCTAGTCTATCTAGAAAGATACTGAAAGACTGAGAAACATAATCAGAAGAACAGTTACTGACAGATATTCTCCTCCTTAATATGCGATTTGGTGATACTTGGTAGTGAAAGGCTTGCCGTTCCGAGAATGCTGGTGTCTCTGACCTCTTCTCACCAGTTCTTCCCCAGCTCAGCAGTCTCTCAGATGTCACCTTGGCAGATCATATTTGCCATTCATGTTTCTAAGGTGTTTGTGGTCTCTTTCGGGTGGATTAGAGACCTTTCTATCACCGTATATTGATGAAATGAATGAAAAAAACAAACCAAAAATACTTAGTCCACATTGGTAACTTCCAAAATACATTGTATAGTTGCTGCTATTTGGACAAATTTTGATTTTAAAGCTAAAGCTGTTTTAATTATGAAGAAGAACAGATCTACAATGCAGCAAAAGCAGTCAAACAACAAAGAGTTTCTCTGAGGCATTTCCACTGGTTTTTACTCACACTCTGCTGATACCAACAGGAGAAGAGGGAGGAACTGCTGTAAATGTGGTGAACCAACTTCTCTTGATTTTATTTTGATGTAGTTGTGATCATGCCTGAGACTGTCAATTATGTCTGGCTTAATTATGGTTATGAATCCTAGTTGCTTTGAATAAGGTAAAATAAATTCTACTGTGATCTGGTTAGATTTTCTCTGGGCCTTGGTGGGACTGCATTGTGTATAACTGACGAGTTCTGTACTTGTAGAACAACCAAATGTAGTTTAGAGATATACTTTCACAGACTTGTAACAACAACTTCTAGTATTTATTGGCTTTTTATCAGTTTAAGAAGAGCTGAGTGTACTTCTCAGCCACAGGACAGAGTTTATTATGGAATACAATTGCAGAACTATGGATATCATAATGGGAGTGTTCAAAGCGGTTTGTGAGACCACGTGCAGATTTCCTGCAGATACAATCTGCTCAAGAGAACCTCACTGACATGAGAAATGAAAACTATCAAAAACTCTTTTAAAGCCAGTGATGACAATGGTAGGCATTAGCTCCAATGCATTACGGCTTGATGCATACCTGTCACTTACCCCATAAATAACTAATAATCAGATGTGTGATACCTTAGCCATGACTAAAAGTTGCTTTGAAATGGGCTGGTAATTTAGATACTCTTTTTGGGGTTTTTTTTGGGTTTTTTTAATGCTTATCTTTCTTCACAAAGGTTTGGGTATTTTTCTTTTCAGCAGATGTAAAGAGCACCACTGGTAAGCTGTAGATACGCTTTGGGAGTCTGCCAGGAACAAGATCAAAGGTAGGTAGATGAACAAGCATTTTTGCATCTGACCTACCTTTCTTGCTTCTTGCAAGGTATTTCTAGCTGCAGCAAGATATTTGAAGTTCCTAACTATAATAAAGTGAAATTATTTTAATTAGTTATTTTAATTAATATTATCTCATGAAGAATGGACTTAACTAGAAGACATTACACAACCCCTCAGTAGTGTTATAGAAGCAGACATTCCTCAGTTCCCATTCTTAATTTCCACTTATTTCTGTACGTGAAGATGAAAATTTCCCATTGTGCATGGGGGTTGTTTGTCTTTCTGATTTTTACACACCAGAAAATTCAAGGATTACTAAGTAAGATGTCAAATGTTACTGCATCATGGCATTTCTGCATTTAGAAACAAAGCTGAAAAGCATTGGATATTCTTACACGTAAAAATGAAGTAGAGCTGTACAAATCCTGAAGCATCTGAAGTCAGAGCTCAGTTCGATCCATTACTGTATTAGACTAAAGTGCAAATATCCAAGGAAAAATGTATTAGCCATATATATTCATAATTCTTTATTTTTCCTCCATCATTTAAGATAAACCCTTAGGGGAATCAATTGCTTGAACATGTTCGCAACCTAATGCTGTAGGCAAAGGTTACAGTATTACCCAATGGAACTGATCCTGCTCCCAGTGAAGTTAATACAAATTTTGTCATGAGCTTCCATAGAAGCAGCAGTCAGTACAATATTTGACATTCCTGCAATAAATGCAAAGGCAAAAGCTGTTGTTGCATGCACGCTAAGTCTTTTACAAATGTAGTGGATAGAACTTAAGAGCTGCTTTATGTACTCAAATATTTACACAGTCACTCTATTGTTTCTGATAGATATAAGCATATTGAAAAAAAAAAAATATTTGAGGCACATGAAAGAACTCCAGTCCCCAAAAAAGAAAGAAACCCATTATTTTCTGCATTATAGTATGAATTCATGGAACTGATATGAATGGACTTCTGTTAGCATGAGAACACTGTATCTGTAGCTGTCAAATACTTGCATGTCAAGACCTATATGGACTCATTGTCAAGAAGTGCTTGTGTGTTTTTTTACATTTATAACATGGATTTATGGAACTGTGGGTCCTATTAATTCCATGTTTGCTTTATTGTGAAAGCTTTTTTAGAGCTATGCAATGTCTTTGAGGCTTTGAAAGGATGTTCTAAGCAGGGAAGAAAGGGGGATAATATCTGTGATGTGAGGATTTTGTCTTTCATTGACCTGTGTTTTTTCTTTTGATAAACATCTTTCCTATCATCACAGTACCATTTTACATTGCTTTCAGTTTTCATAACTTAGGCCATCACTGTTGTCACCTCTGAGTTTGAGTCATGGCCCATACGCAGTGCCTGTTTAGCACTGTACATCATACGCATGCCTTAACAATGAAGAACATGACAATTGCAACATTTAACAATTGTAATGAATTTACTGTGCAGGAGGCATGAAAATAAGACAGCAGATTACCTACCTGCACATCAGTATTCAACAAAGGAATGGGAAGTCGTGTTATTCTCTTGCGTATTAGTTTCTTGTGTCTTCTTAAACCAATGAAGTTTAGCGCTATTTGTTGGAAGTCACTGCTCTTAAATTATTGCTTGCTCTTAATTATTTTTTTCTTCTCTGCTTATCTTGTGATCTCCAAACATAGAAGATTTTTTTGTTTGTTTTTGGTGTCTGAATTTATATGGTGACTCATTGAGAGAGTAATGCTTCTCCTATGATTTTAATGTGATATTCTCTATTGTCTGAATCACTTGCTTAATGTAAGATAGGCCCTAGGAGAAATTAATTATGTGAACACATTACTGCTGCCTTAGGTAAGGATTATGGACACAAATCTGATCCTGTTGTAATCAAAGAGATTTTGGGTAAGAATTCAGAGTTACACATTTTATAAGAGAAAACATACAAATATACATTAGTAATGTCTGTGTATTGAAATATAAGATATCTCAAGTTGGAAGGGACCCATAAAGATCATCAAGTCCAACTCCCTACTCCCTGCTGGACTACCTAAAACTAAGTCACATGGCTAAGAGCATTGTCCATTGTCCTCTTGAACTGTGACAGGCTTGGTGCCCTGACCACTTCCTTGGGGAGCCTGTTCCAGTGACAGACCACCCTCTCGGTGAAGAACCTTTTCCTAATGTCTAATCTGAACTCGCCCTGGCGCAGCTTCATTCCTTTTCCTTGTGTCCTATTGCTGGTCACCAGAGAGAGGAGATCAGTGCCTCCCAGTCCGCTGCCCCTCTTGAGGAGTTGTAGACTGTGATGAGGTCACCCCTCAGCCTTCTATTCTCTAAGCTGAACAAGCCAAGTGACCAACCTCAGCCACTCCTCATAAGTCTTGCCCTCGAGACCTTTCACCACCTTGGTTGCCCTCCTCTGGACACACTCTAATAGCTTGATGTCCTCCTTATATTGAGGCACCCAAACCTGCACACAGTATTCGAGGTGGGGCTGCACCAGTGCACTGTAGAGTGGGGCAATCATCTCCCTCAACCGGCTAGCTATGCTGTGCTTGATGAATCCCAGGACACAGTTGGCCCTTTTGGCTGCCAGGGCACACTGCTGACTCATATTCAACTTGCCATCAACCCAGACCCCCAGATCTCTTTCCCCGGGGCAGCTCTCCAGCTTCTCGTCCCCCAGTTTGTACATATAACCAGGATTACCCCATCCCAGCTGGAGAATCTGGCACTTGCTCTTGTTAAATTTCATACGCTTGGTGATTGCCCAGCTCTCTAGTCTATCCAGATCTCGCTGTAAGGCGTCTCTACCCTCGAGGGAGTCCACAGCTCCTCCTAGTTGAGTATCATCGGCAAAGTTACTTAATGTACATTCGATTCCTGCGTCCAGATCATTTATAAAAACATTAAAGAGCACTGGCCCCAAAATTGAGCCCTGGGGAACCCCACTGGTGACTGGCCGCCAGCCTGATGCGACCCCGTTTACTATAACTCTTTGAGCCCGACCTGTCAGCCAATTGTTCACCCAGCGAATTATGGACTTGTCTAGCTGTATGCTGGACATTTTGTCCAGAAGGATACTGTGAGAGACAGTATCAAAAGCTTTGCTAAAATCCAAAACCATCACATCTACTGGCTACCCTTGGTCAACTAGATGGGTGACCTTGTCATAAAAGGAAATTAAGTTAGTTAGACAGGACTTTTCCCTCGTGAACCCATGCTGTCTATGACCAATGACTGCATTGTCTCTCAAATGTTTTTCAATAACTCCCAGAATAACCTTCTCCATAATTTTACCAGGCACTGAATTGAGACTGACAGGCCTGGGTCTTCCTTCTTACCCTTCTTGAAAATTGGGACAACAGTATTGTTAATATTGTATTCCAAAGAGGGGTGAGAATAATACTTGGTTATCTTCATACCTTAATATCCTGTTTTACAGTGTGAATGGAAAATGATCAAGGATAACAAAAAAGCCAACATCAGATATATGACATTGGAATGGTTAAGAGATTTAATAACAGTGTATCAGTGGGTGAAGTACTTTTATTTTCCTTTATAACAGACGTGAAAATAACATGTGGTGGGTAGGTTTGCCCAGAATGTTCACTAAGAGGCAGAGATTTTTCAGTCAGACTTGGGGAATCATAATTGCAACCACTTCTCTTTTGGTTGTCTTTTTGTTGCAGCATAATTGAAGTGAACCTTTGTCTCATCTCAATATGCAATGCAGATTTACTTTCCCTGATGCCCAAATGGTCAGTCATGCCCAATAAGCAACACCATATTTTCACTTTTCCCAGAGGACACCACATGAGGTAGAACATTACTCCAAAGGTATTTTTGTACTTCATAGTCCTAATTTTTAGTAATGGAAATGGTCTCAAGAAAATTAATGACTTATTCCAGTGATTCAAAGTTTAGTTGCACCAACGTTGGAGTTAATGTTCAATGCTGAAACAGTGGCTATTAATAAAATTATGTGAGTTGCTGCTTCTGCTGTTTGGTCAAATACTCTATACCCTTCGTTGTGGTTTAACCTCAGTTGGCAACTGTGGTGCACAACAATTGCTCCCCCCCCCCCACCCGATGCCCAGCCAGTCCCCGAGCGGCCCCCCCAGCCAGCTTTCCCCAGTTGTTGTACTGAGCATGACGTCACATGGTATGGAATGTCCCTTTG
>NW_008795252.1:428916-429412 GCF_000699145.1 Aptenodytes forsteri
ATGTATAGGACTCCATAATACAGCAGCCCACCTCCGATGCTTTCCCACAAGACGACAGGACCCACCAGTGAACAGAGCATATTGTTTCTCATTTTCTGGTAGTTTATTATACATTGGACCTTAAAGAAAATACATCTACCTCAAATTTGTGATTAACTTGCTTTTTAATGTAATAATGAGAACTATTATTACTGTTGTTGATATTATTATTATTATTATAGCCTTGAAGATAGCCTTGGCTGTATCTTGGCAGTCTTTTCACTGCTTTCTTATTTGAAAAGAGAGCACCTCCACAGCTGAGATCATCCACACAGGTGAGATCAGCTTCCTGAATGAGTGATAGAAAATGAATGAAACTTCAGTCATTATTGTTTATGACTTAAGTTTGTGTTCTAACCTAAATTTTTAATCTTTATTTCTTGAATAACAGAGAAGGAGTTATTTCCTGTGGCAGGATTTTTTTTTTACTATCCAACAAAACAATAAATATAATTAA
>NW_008795252.1:429551-442743 GCF_000699145.1 Aptenodytes forsteri
GATTTGAAAAGAGAGCACCTCCACAGTTGAGCTCATCCACACAGGTGAGATCAGCTTCCTGAATGAGTGATAGAAAATGAATGAAACTTCAGTCATTATTGTTTATGACTTAAGTTTGTGTTCTAACCTAAATTTTTAATCTTTATTTCTTGAATAACAGAGAAGGAGTTATTTCCTGTGGCAGTTATTTTGTCTAACTAGCCATCAAAACATTAATTGCAATCAAAATCTTGAAGATTTATCAAGAGATGTGTTAAAATCTGGCCTACCGTTCCTTATTTCTTTAGATAATGTTTAATACTTTACAATAAACTACCGCTGTACTCTTAAAAGCCTGAAACAAATCTTACTAATGCTAATTATTTGCAGCTGAAATGGTAAAATCTACATGAAAAAAGTTCCTTCAATCTCCTTTCTGTTCTTCTCAAGCTGCCCTGTAGATATTGTTGTCCCTTACAAATCTGTGCAAAATTCATATCACTCATCTGTGTTTAGCATTCTGCTCCCTAGAGGCTATGCTTGTATGTCATGCAAAGTATTTATCAGTAAAGGTTTATATGCTGTTCCTGGTTAAACTGATGATATGATTTGCACAATATAAATTGCAACAAAATTTCTTAGCTTCACAAACAGTATTTTGATATTGTATGGGTACCTGAAGAAATGGAGGTAAAGGAAGGAAAAATGCGATAGGCTAATTTCTCAGTTGAAACTCACTCTCTGCTGGTTACTTTCTGCCACTTTTTACAAGAACTAAATAAATAAATAGTCACACAACAGGAAGCATTAGTTTGCAGGTAAGGTGAGGTCATCGGTATCATGTTAGCATGCAGTGGATCTGTCCTTAACATCAGGCTCAATCAGTGAGAGAGATGACATTTCTCCAATGGGAAACACCATCATTTTTGCAGAGAGGTGTCTGTACAGAAGCATGGGAAATTAAAGAGAAAAACTGTTATTATGTCATCATACCACTAATGACGAATATTCAGTTATAATACTGAACAGTTCCACTAGGATTATGTGGGACTACAGACAAGATTATGTGTAGGCTGTGATTTGCAATGATTACCCTTGATCTGTATTCAGGTTACATTTGGTTGAAGGGAGACCGTAGTAGATAAGGGTGGTAGACTGTGTCTCTGACTGAGAAAGGACTGAAAGACAGACTTGTTTTCGTGTAGACACTCACACTTTTTGAGAACTACAGAAGTTAAGAGATAGGGAATTACATCTTTGAATGTAAATTCATCCCGCTGTTAGTGGAGGACTGCTGTATAACACTTGTTCAGTCCTGCTGCCCAGAAAAAACTGTACCACTCCAAACATCAGATCTCCTGCTTCTGGAAAGTTCTTCTATCCCAAAAGGAAGCCTATTGTAAGAAAATTTCTCCTGATACTCAAATGTTCCCTCTCTTGAATTAACCCCATTATTTCTACAAATAACCCAGCTCATTTTAAATAATTCATAATTTTTCTTTTTATTATTGTCCTTCAGATCTCATGAACTCTTACTGTGTCTCCTGTGCTAGATTATACTTAGTTACCACCTTTCCTTCCCCAAGTTTTGAGATGTGTTTTGGTAGAGTTAAAAACAAAAAACAAAGCACAATATATAGAACACAGACACCGATTGCTTTCCAAGTAAATATTCTTTCATTAGTATGGCTCAGGATAAATAAATAGGTATATATGGGCATATTGATATTAATAGGTCTATGCACATAGCTGTAAATAGTAGTAACAAGGTGAAATTAGGAACAAGAAATTTCAGTACGAATATCAAGAAAATATAGCAAGATATATGTTCATATGCAGACAGAATTGCTGGAAACTCCATCATCTGAATCAATTGACAATGCAGTGGAAGAACATTAAAGAATGTGGTGTACAGAGTAACTTCAGTGATACAGGAAAATAGACTAAATGACACAAGGAATAGGCCATTCAGGTCTCTTGTTTATGCAATTCACTGCCTGAAAATGAATAATTGTCTCGTAGCAAAAGACTTCTAATCCACATATCATGTCTCTGTCTTAAATAACAATGACTTAGCAAAAGGTTTCTTAAGCAAAAGTTTATCTCTTCATCTTAAGTGATTAAAATATAATAAAAAATATAATGTAAGCATAATTTAGCTGTAATAATAATGAAAAAAACAGATCTGGAATTGTAAGCAAAGACTATGAAACAAGGATGTATTTACATTGGATTAAAATGGGATATAATACTACTGTAACAATGACTCTAGGAGATAATGTGTCGTTTCAGACAAATGCCAGCAAATGACGATATGATTTTATGGCTGCATATGACACATATCAGATTATATGACAAATTATAACATTACTCTTTACAGAAGCCTGCTACTAGTGATGGGATAAAATGTTTCCTGTAGCCAGCTGGCATCTGCAACAAAGCCATATGAGTATGTACTTTTACTGTTTGTTCCTTTAGAGGATAAGAGATTATGATCATGTTCAGGCACTAACTGAGAACTCATTTAGACCTTGCTTTTTTTCTTTGTGACCCAGGTGCTCTGTTTTAGACAAAAATATTCAAAGAGAAATAATAATTTCAAAGATGTAACAAAATGACCCACATTCAGACAACGTCTTGCGCAAGCATGTGCATGTGTGAGGGTTACTATAAAAAATACATCCATTAGGACAGTTTACATTGGCAAGGGAGTATGTTGTATTAACAATGGAACATTTTTTTGTCATAGAGAGAAATATGCATGTGTTTGCTATGGTAAGAAGGGAGAGGAGCGATCCATGTATAAGTAACCAGATAATGCAAAAAAGTTTGTTAATTTTTTTTGATGAAATGAAGTTCATAAGTTCAGACCTCAAACATTAGCTACACCATTAGGTTTAAGGAAATTCACTCAATTTTGGAAACAAAAATCAAGAAGACCAAGGCCCAAGGTTAGGTGAGTGAAGAATGGCCAAAGAATTGACTGCATGTGTAAAATATGATCATGATATTACTAGCCACAGATGAAAAAGGTGCTGAAAACTGGTCAGTGAAGCAAGCTAAAATATCAACATCTTGTCTAGAACTCTCAGTAGGACTGATTTCCCATTGGCCTTTACCATTCAGCATATAGGGAGCATGGAAAAGTTTATCTTTTTAAGATTTAACTGCTCTGAAACGCTTTTGTTGATCATTGCTAAATGATAGCTAAAATTTTCCCAAGAATGGCAGACAGCAGTTTGCAGTGCTCTCAAGAGCTGTGATGTTGTATATCTGTAAGAAGTGAGCCAATATCATTAACCTTTCCTAAATTCCCTTGGCACAAACAGGTGCATTGTATTTCACAGGAATAACTTTTCTCATGTCCAACAAATATTTGTCTTATGTTAAACTAGGCAAGTCTGAAGATCTTTCCTCACCCCTTGTTACTTAGCCCATGAAGTCTATTTTCGTCAGACACACTGCCCAAGAAATGACCTATAGTGATAAAGACACAATTGAATCCTAAAGATTCTTCATTCACTGTATTTACTCATGTTTCCAGTCATGGCAGTTCACAAAGCAATGGGTTCACAGAGGCACCAGTAAAGCCCCCAGTCCACTTAAAGAAGAATGGCAGTTTATCCAAGGCACTAATTCATGCCCTTCCATGCCTCTCTCCAGTGATCATGTTCCTTCACAAATGCTGTTATTATTTAAACCTCATATTGCTTTTAACAAGGCAAAGTTCCTAGGGAGAGGTAATATTTCACTACATTTCCAGAGGTATTTGGGGAAGGAGAAAACAAAAAAAGGCAAAATATACCCTTTTTCAGGTTTATAGCAATTATACCTGTCATAGCCATTTTCAAGAAGGAGCACATAAGCACTTGGAACAACAAAAGAAAAATTATGATAGATAACTACATTCTGCAAGACTTTCCCAAACTGCAAAAAGCCAGGCAGCCTCTGTCCCTGACAGGTGCTCTCAGGGATGAGTTAGGAGCCCTTGTCCCAGCTGAGACAATGCAAAGCCCTGTTCAGCAATACGCTGGCATTTTACTGTTCAGTGGGTGAGCCTGTTGTTCTTGAAACACTTCCAGTGACAATATCAGTTGGTGCTTCTTCCACTGTGAGCTGAGTCAGGTATGGTAAATCATTCCCAGAGACTGATTTCTCAGGGCATAAGAAATTTCTTTCATATTACTACTTTTGTTTCAAAAAACTCAAAACATGTTTTTTATGCACACAACCATCAGGGACTTTGTAAGCCTCTTTGTGCATTACTGACTTTCCCAGTAAGGTCTTTTAATCTAGTTGATTTGAATAAAATTAAATAAACTAATTTTACAGAGACTATATGTGATAATGTTGGTTTCATGTAAATTGGCTAGCTAGCTTAACCCCTAACACTCCTCTATGTGACACTATCTTTCCAGATCTTTGAATAGTAATAGTTTGTGTGATACTAATGGTATATACACTTGAACAACAGAAGTGGAAGACAAATTAAATACTTCTATCCTCTTTTCTTGCTAATCTTTACCCCCTAGCCGAGGATACTCAGTATTTTGTCTTGAATATGCTCTGTAAATTCATTATATGCATGTATAATATCCCAGGAAGACAGTTTCAATATTTCAATATTTGCTGTTTTTCAACTCTAAAAAGGTTCTCCCCTTCCTTTCCTTGGAAAATAAGTATAAGACGTTAGTCTATTTGCGATGCTTTTCTATCTTAAGCTGGAATGGAAAATGACTTGCATCTGTTGCAGAAGTCAAAACTATGACAGCTAAAACTTCTCTGTCTTATGAAAGCAGATTAATTTCAGATGAGTTTATTGTGAATGCAAAGCCACATAGAATAAAAGAAAAAGATTGTTTAATCAACAGTTGAAATATTGATGAGGCGCTAATCGACACATGATCTTTTCTACCCTCAAGCATTCATGGTACTGTCATGGGTGTTAAGAGGATGCTTTGTTCATTCATTAAGGAAAAATAAATCCATAGAGCATTAGCAGTCATTATCCTATATTAGTCCAAAATTAATAGTAACAGAAACTAAAACTGCCTTATGCTTTTCTTCCCCCCCAGTGATGTACAATCTTTGGTAGTAAATACAAGTAATACAGGGGCAAACATGCATAACCTAATTCAGAATACTAGGCTGTATGTGAGTGTGCTTATTTTTCTGGTGAGATGTACTTTGTTTTAATTATCCTATTCTATGATCCCACACTTGTCAGGATTTCTGCAAAATTGGTCTGTTAGTTTTCATATCAAATATGCATTGTTGAATTTTGGGAAAGTCTCCTTTGTTATAGCCAACGTTGTAATCCAAATATTTAAAAGTCAGCTTCTGTCTGTTTTAAGAAGCAATTGCTACCTTTGTTAATGTGCAAGAAATTTATATCCACAGAACGAAAATGTATGACTTCAAGTGCCTAGAGGATGAAGGCTAGAAGTGATTTCATTACCTACAGATGAGGTTCAGAGATCTTCTAAAACACATATGTATCTAGTTCACATTAGTACTGGAGATGATTAAACAGAGCTATAAAGAAAAAATTATTCTTGCATAAGAAAAAAGGTACATCTATTAAAATCACCATGGAACCAGAAATTATGGTCATTCTAACCTTTAGAAATTATGAACATTTCAGCATTTTCAGCTTTGGCCTTGCCTCTAGCAGAATCCTCATGCTGTCATGATTTTGAGATCCAGGCTGTTCATGAGTGAGCGAAATTTCTTACCAAGGAACCTGGCTCAGAAGGCCCGTCTTTTTTGCTTCCTTTATAATATACTGGGGCAGGCAGGCAGCATAAGTGCTAGATAGAGAGTGGTCCCGCACAGACTTCTCGATGGTTTTACTCTTTGATTAACTGCTCTATTCTGTGAATGTATATCAGAGGCCCAGTTCAGAGCAGCCTAACTTGTCCAGGGACAGACGTCACAACTGGACTTTGAAAAAAGGAGCAAAAAGGCTTTATTCATTTATTAACTCTGTAATCTCTAAAAGCCAGCTTGCCTGACTCCATCTTGTCTCCTACTGTGCTTAGTCCAGTCAAAATCTACATCCTAACAAAGGATTGAGTAGGGACATTGGAAACATGTTCCAATGTTAAACATTGGAACAGGCTGCCCAGGGAAGTGGTTGAGTCCCCATCCCTGGAGGTATTTAAAAGACGCGTAGATGAGGCACTTAGGGACATGGCTTAGTGGGTGGTGGTGTTGTTGGATCAGCCATCTCCAGAATTAATGTGATAAAGAAGGCATCCAATTCCCCTCATTTTCTCCTGGGAAGGATGCCTATTCATACAGGAATCAGGAATGCCTTACCCTGCAGTTCTGGGTAAGTGGAATATTGTTGTGCACACGAGCTGAATCTAGGCTCAGGTGTGGTTCAAGTAACTAAAGTTAATTCTGACATTTGCTTATTGGATCAGCCATCTCCAGAATTAATGTGATAAAGAAGGCATCCAATTCCCGCTAATGCTCATTTTCTCCTGGGAAGGATGCCTATTCATACAGGAATATTTCCAGCCTTACCCTGCAGTTCTGGGTAAGTGGAATATTGTTGTGCACACGAGCTGAATCTAGGCTCAGGTGTGGTTCAAGTAACTAAAGTTAATTCTATTATTATTGCATAGTTCTTATGTACCTTTTAAGACAGAAGCTGGGGCTCCAGGCTGATCATGAAGGGCAGTAGCAATGGTTTGAACATCATGCAGACTGTGCCTGATTACCATGAGTCACTGCTATTAGTAGGCTTAGTGTGGGAACCCCCAAGTGAACAGATACACAAGGTTCTGAGCAGCTTAGTTCATTCTGAATGAATAATATGAATATTCATTACAAGTGATATTTTTAGATAAACACACAGTATTTACAGAGACTGAAACAAACTTTGCAGGAACTAACATACACCTAAGAAAAATTTGTCAGGAATTTTGAGGAAAAGTTATATTAAGTGTTTAAATGACCTCACCCTGTTAAGTGACTTACCTGGCCAGTCATAACTTCCTTGAACATTGGCTATTTGACTGTTTATAGATTTTTTCCTAGTTAATTAATCAGATTGGTATTCAAAAATATATATTTTAATTAACTTTCCACAATAAAAAATAAACCTGTTAAGATTTTTTCCTGATTCAAATTTTTCAAATATCATTCTTTATTACAGTCCAGTACTAGAATTCATTTTTTTCACCCATCTAAAAGTAGGCTTTTGATCTCAGTTAATTAAGTGTACTCCAACTACAGTCAGTATGATAGAAAAGCATTTCAACAGAGTGACTTGTCCCATCCTACAAAAGTTACAATACATTGTCTCTGGCATGCCTGTTCCCTCCATTGACTGGACAGGATCTAGATGGTTAGTCTGCATGCTTTTCTACCTTTGAATTCCTTATATTGAATGTAATTAATGCCAACTAAATTGCTCAGCTTTCTGTACAGTTAAGCATGTTTTCATCCCTTTTCTGTTTTCTTTATTAAACTTGTTGTACAGTGCTGTCTGATGCTCTGCATTTTACTAGAAAGGTCCAGGCAAAAGAAGAGTATAATTTAGCTAGAAAACTAGATTTCATGTTTTGGAACCCCGGTCCTGAAAAGTTATTCTAATAGAGAGCAAGTGAGCATTGATATTGCATCTATACTATAGGTTCAAGTTGCATACAGTCTTCTAAAATTTGTTTAAAGCTTTTCCTCTACCAGATGAAAAGTATTCTCTGTCTCTTTTTGCTGTGAATAGTTAGAACAAATTGTCTTTCACAACAGGTATATATTCAAGCACTGTAGGAACAGAAAGAAAAACTTGCAGAACCCTGTGGACATTGCACAAGATGTTAGTAAAACATTATCAATTTTACAGTCACAAAAACTGTGTGAAATAGTCTGAATCTCTAGCCAAATCAAAGTGAACATCAGGTATCAGGATTAATGATTTTTGTGAGCATCATTCTGTGTTCATTAACACAAAATCAGATCATTAGTAAGAATTTCAGCACTCCTTGCCTAGCTTCCTTCTCTTGTGTGAATGGCACTTGTCTTTTGTCAGCAGTCCAGCTGACACTTAAAGGGGCTTCTTATGGGGGAATTAATAGAGCTAAATTAGGAAGTTGTCCTGGGAAATACTCTGTGGAGCATTGCACTCTGAATCCTTTCCAGCTAAAGTGATAATGTTGTAACTTTAGGTTGGCAAAGAAAGTGTGAGCCACAAGAAGTTTGGAAAAGTCTTCAACTGAACTGTTTAACCTTGCAGAGAAAGGTGATAAATGCACTCGTTATGTGTATCACCATGTTAAAATTTATTTTTGTGCTTTGAAGGATGATACCAGGTACACTGAGCCCCAAAACAAATACTTTCTGTAAGCAAACAGAAAGAAACAAGCCAACCCTCTGCTAAGTCCAAGATTCAAAAAGTATTGATTTTGATTTTTGAAAAATGGAACTCCATCATAGAAAAGAAATGGTCAACAGAAATGGTGAAAATTAATTTAACATTTTACTCCTTATTTGTAAAAAAAAAAAAAGAAGTACTAACTTAACAGGGAATTTTTGATAATTCTTAGAGACTAGGAATTCATCCTTTTTTTATGACCATTAAATACTGAACAGCCTCTTTAAATTAAAAAAGAACCTCTGTTTGTTTTTCTTCTGTGTTTTCTGTTTCAGCTACTCTTCCAGATCAAGTTTATGAGGTTTGTTACTAGCTAGTTCATGAGAACTTTTGTCTCAGTATTTAAAAACATGAGAATTGTCACCCAGGAGCATTTTCAGCGTCTGCTTTTCACAGCTGATGTCCTCTGGTTCCATAACTTTATTTCCCTAAAACTCCCTGTTGACCAGGTTTCACGCTGTGGTTTGCTTGAAAATTATGGAATATTCACACTCTGAGTGGGACTCCAGAGACTTGTATTTCTGTGCACGCACTCATATCCACTGCAAAGAAAAACTTCCATTGACTCTAGTAATAAATCACCATATTACAACCATCAGGGCATTTAATTTACAACTCAAATCAATTGGGACTTGCTGATGCAGACAGTAATATACTGTCAGTTTAAAAAACTGGATATTGCAGCTCAATGCAGGATGGGCTGTCAGTCAGCAGAGTGACAAAGCAGCAATTTATGGTTTGTAAAAATCCAGCAGATAAATTACAAGAAAAATGCACTTTGACTTAAGCAGCATACTATGTGGAATATGTTTTTGCTCAAAGGACTGGGTAAGGTGGGAGAAAATTACCTCTATTAAATTGAAATACTTTGCTTTCTCTATTATATGTTGGTTTAAAGGACCTGTTTAATGCTTGAGACATTTAAAGAAATGTAGTAAAACAAGATGTATACACTGGACATATTTCTTTGGTGATGTAGGGACTTCTCAGACAGTCATCTAATGTAGATCTGTATAACTTCACTAAAGCTGGCCTGAGCTGTATGGAAGGGTGGTAAGTGCAATGCAGTGGGTGCGGGGTGGAGGGAATCCATGGTGCAGGCTGCTGCTATAGTACTGCAATAGCCATGAGTTTGTAAGAAACAGGACAACTTCTTAGTGTTAAAGAAACATGAAGAAGACAGGAGAGACAGATCACTACCTAGACAAAGGCCAAAAAGGAGAACAGTCTCTCTGCAGTATCTTCACAGCCTGTGTAAGCAAAGCAAAAAGTGAATTGAGAACCCATTGGGGTCCATCTGAAAAACGTTGAATTGAAGGAAAAATACTCTTATACATATGGCTTCTACTTCCACTGTACTCTAGCTTTTGACGAGAACCATAAATAATTTTTTGTTTACTGATGGGCGCGGAGGGAGGTTGTGTTGGTTTTGGTTTTGGTTTTGGTTTGGGAGGGCGGGTTGTTTGGGTTTTTTTTAGTCCTTGTGGAAGTGTAAAAGTAGCTTTTAAAAAGTTGCAGGTTTTCTCCACATCAAAACTGGCTAATCCTGAACAAATGGCTTCAGACATTAAATTAGCATGTGAGTTTACTTTCATGAGGTTTGCCACCTTTTCCCTCTTCATGAATGATTTTGAAAGAAAAAAATTGATTGGCAAGTACATTCATGACAAGGTAAAATGTTGAAAATATTAATGCATATGGCATGCAAATTATGAATTATCATGTATAGTGAGTATGAACCATTCTTTAACCTAATTTGTAGAAAAGTGAATTGCTATAAATAATCTACAAACAGGAAAAGGAGGCAAATTTGTCAAATTCCACCTAATTTGTGTATTTTTAAACAAAGAGCGATACAGTTGACTTGAAAAATCAGCAATTACAGATTATATAGAGAGAGTAATTTTACCTTACCTCTTGGAATATACATGATTCGTATCCTAAACACATATTTTTCTGTACTGTACACTTCTAGAGCTGTTCTGGTCTATTGCATACTGTAATTAACATGCATTCTCTTTTTTAGATTGAATTCTACTGCCTCCAAAAGCTATGCGAATATGAGGTCACTTACTACACTCTCCAAACAAAAGAGTATTAAAAAGCATATCAAATGATTATTGCCTTATGCCCCTTCACTGTAACTCAATCCTGACCCCTAGGGGTATTTAGTTTCTAAATTTGAATAGGAAGGTTGTCATTTTGTCCTCATATCCTCTTAAGATTTGGCCGTTCTGCTGAAATTCTCAAGGCTGATGACAACTAACATGAATGTTTTTATATGATTTTTTTCTGATATGACTGATGGTCATGAAGAGTCACCATATAGAAGTTATAAGTGGCATAGGAATTAAATTAATTCCTTCAACCCAAGAATATTGCCATTATTTATACTCTATGACATGGCAAACTATCTAGTTGCTATTCGTTCATAATCTTTATGCAATTTTTTCCCCAGAGAAGTCATAAATCCTAAAGATATTTAGATTGTAATCCTAACTGCATATACCCAAGACTCAAGAGATCAAGTAAATTCTTAATAGTCTCACAGTGACACAAAGCAAAGTGAAAAAACATGTCATCTGACTATAAGTCCAACAGACATTTTTCTATCATGAAATGGATTGTAATTGATGGTATACTTCAGTAACTGATAAAAAGATCTTAATTCTTCAAAGAGTTACTTATATAGTAGTCATGATAAAGATGCAATCCTGAAGCTCTCGAGGTCCAGTAATTCTATACTAAATCTTACAGATCTTTTTTACGCATTTAGTATTTCCTGAATTCAGAATCAAATTCTAATATGTGTTCTACCCAGGGGACAGTCTTGTATTTCTAGTGAAGACAATTCTTGCTGGAAAAATTCCCTGCTGATGTCAGAATTTATATTTTTGAGTGTCTGCATTAATTTTAATTTTTTTAAATATATATTCAGTGTTCTATTGCAGAGAAAAAAAAAACAAACACATTCAACAAATTGAAATTAATCAGAGATACCTGAGATACCGATTACATTGTTTGGCTCTTCTAGTCTCTTTCTCTCTCTCTCTTTTTTTTTTTTTCATGTTCCTTATTCATCTAGGTGAAGATTTCTATCAGATGTAGTGGAATATAGCCATTAAGAGTTAAGGTTTTAAAAAATCCAGCTTGACATCAATACTGGTCCTTTCTATTGTGAAATTACTTTTTCCACCTCATTTAATGATAGAAACTTGGCAACTATGATGTACTTTTATTTTATTTTTAACTTCACTTCTGATAGATGCATCTGTGAGACACTTCTTGAAAATTACAAAGACGTTTTTGTTACTTACTGTGCAGTAGTCTGCTGCTATTTAGCGTGCACTAGGATGCTACCATAATAAAGTATGAAACTTTTGATAATTTGTAGGTGGATTCTCAGAAGATGGGCTCACGGCTGTTTCTGTGCTGGAGATACGTTTACACTTTAGTACATTTGTGTCTGTAGTCAGCACTGATCTTTTAAGAATCAGGATTCCAAATCAGGACCCCAAACCCTTCCTAGAATTTATGAGTATTTTTCCTAGCCTATGCAGATCTTGTTGCACACAGCTGGGCCTTTTCAACAATCAGCCAAGCAGGTCAGGTAGCCCAGGCTGACAGTAATGAGCTTATTAAGAGGTGTTATAAAGGGAGCATGAGGAGAGGGTAGGGGTAAGATAGAGGGAGTGCAGGTTAGTTTAGTTTGGAGGTGGGTTATTGGGCTTTGTAGGAAGCTGTTTCGCATCCCTCTCAGCTCAGCCACCGTTGGGTGGCTTTGTTTTGTAAGAGTGTACCCAGGAATATGTTCTCTGCCACAGAAGCTATACCATGTGAGAGCAGGTAAGTTGTTTGCTTATAAAGCTTTTGGGAAATATATCAGTTTCTGCTGTTAGGCAAGTAGATAATCTGTTCTGAACTTATTTTACTGAGAATCACAAAGTCTGATTTTGCTATTTTCATCACTAGAATAGTAAGACAGAAAAGATAAAAATTATTAGTGAATCAATTCACTGTATATGTTACCCAGGGTGAGATTTGGGAATGTGGAGTTAGAAGAAACAGAAGCTTGAGGTTACAAAATGGAGTCTATCTGCCATGGAAATGGCCTAGGTGGTGGTGGCTTGGTTACTACAAGCACAGATTCACAGTTGGGAGACTGATATGTGCTGTACTAAACTGGTGGGACTGTTGAAGTATCATAGGCTGATGAACTGATGCAAGATCTTGAAAATGATAAAGAAAAACTGTCTGTGACAGAATATAATGAAGGGTGAAAAGGTCATTCCTTTATTTGATAAAGTAAAGGCATATATCCTGTCAAACAGTTGGCTTTTCTCCTGCTCGCTTTGGCTACAGCAGGTATACTGTAACTTCCTCATGGTTGCATAGCAACTGGACCCTGAATTTATTGGTGTTTAGCAGTAATTATAGTTTTGCTGAGATTGTTTCAACAGAAATAAGTCTTCTCTACCTTGCTTTTCCCCCTCCACCCCTGGCTTTAGTGTATTTGCCAAGATTATGGCTTTCTCTTTGAGGAAAAATAGCTATCGGAAAATGAATTGAAACAAGTAGTTGTATATTTACCTCACTGATAAAGCAGGTCTGTTATGCTTTGTCTATAAGCAATCAATGTGTAACCCTTCCCAAAGGATGAGGGTATGGACTCCAGTCACTTGCTTAGCTCTGTATGCAGAAAAACATTAACTGTTGTCCTGGTTTTGGCTGGGATAGAGTTAATTTTCTTCCTAGTAGCTGGTACAGTGCTGTGTTTTGGATTTAGGATGAGAACAATGTTGATAACACACTGATGTTTTAGTTGTTGCT
>NW_008795252.1:442933-452782 GCF_000699145.1 Aptenodytes forsteri
TGAACAATTGCATTGTGCATTACTTATTTTGTATATTCTTTTATCATTATTATTATTTTCCCTTCCTTTTCTGTCCTATTAAACTGTCTTTATCTCAACCCATGAATTTTACTTTTTCTGATTCTCTCCCCCATTCCACTGTGCGGGGGTGGGGAGTGAGCAAATGTCTGTGTGGTGTTCAGCTGCCTGCTGGTTTAAACCACAACTGTACAGAACAATTAAAAATTACCTGGACATCTTTGAAGACTGCTGTTCCAAGTATCAAAGCATTTACATCTCTAACTTATGAAATGGAGGGCATTAGTAACTGATATTGTTGAATGATCAGCTGTCCCTGGAAACAAAAGACTTTCCAGTCTCTGTTGCATAATGATGAATTTTAAAACAGAAAAGTGCACTGCTAATATGTATTACACTATCCTCTTGTTAGATTCTGTAATTTGAAAATTTGCATTGTGGAGGCATAGTCTTTCTCCTTAGTGGATACACCTTTCATTACATTTTGAATTATAAACAATTGGACTCTTAATAAAGCTGTCATGATATGGATGAGAATCTCTGCATGAGCTTCCATCTCTTTAGCCTTCTACTACTCAGAAGCAGTGTATCACAAGGCTTATTTAAACTTAGTCTTAAGTCTTAATTGGCCTGCATTTTTCTCTATATTTCCTGCATTGTCTTACTTAAGATGACAAGCATCTCGATAAGCTAGGTGGAATGGTATCTCTACAGTTCCTATTTATATCTATTTAGAAGATTTTTCACTTAGGGCAAAAAAAGAATTAAAAACTGTTAGGATCACTTTGCAGAGAGGAAAAATACATATTTATTAGAAGTTTTTGCATAATGCAAGGAAAATAAGAATAAAATATCTTAGCACCACTTATCTACCTGGTTATCAGTAATGGATTATTTCTCTGAATCAGCCACTAAATAAGCTACAAATTCTTATTTAGAGCATTTCACCAGTCCTTTCTAGAGGATATAGCAATACTTTTAGGTTGTAAGTTACAAAAGGAAATTTTCTACTACAGTTAGAATAAGGCAACAGTAGGAGGTTTTTTGTCTGCTTCCAGTTAGCAAACTGTGCTAAATATCTTTATTGCCTGAAAATTGCTTTTCAATGAAATTAGCAACATAATTTGAACTGAAGGAGAGTACTGGTATAACTTACTAATTACTGCAGTGCTTTTCATACCACCTTTAGTGTGACTTTAGCAAGAAAATAGTTTTCCCTTCCTTTCCCCTCCTTCTGTTAGGAATCAGCTTGATTAGCACTTAGAAACACAATAAATATTTAAGTCAGCTTGTTTACCTCTTTCAGTGATTAGAATTGGAGTAGAAAAAGTTAAGGTGAAAAAAAAGTGGCAACATGTCTGGAACCTTTCTTATTTCAAAGTTGATTGATACTACTCCTGAATAGAATCATAGAATAATTTGGGTTAGAAGGGACCTTTAAATGGTAGGGTTGAAAGGATGGAGATGAATGCCACAATACCTTTCAGTAAAATGGTGGTGTAACTAATGAATAAGTAACAAAGGAGTTGTAAGTGTGCTCAAGTAAAAGCAGACCATCTTTTTTTGATTCATTGGTGTGTATATATAAACTTGAAGGAAAATTCAAATCTTGGGAGCAATGACACATCATTTTTGTCTTTAGTTCCAGTGTTCTACAACTGCACAGAAGGGAGTCCTACTACCTGAAATTTAGAACAATACAGAAAATATGCTGTAAATATGAATTGTAAATATAATTATTCTCCAATCAAAAAGGCATTTTTGATGTCTTACTCTATAGCCACATCACTTCTGCAAAACCTGCTAAAATGAAGTGTAAATATTAAATCCAGGATTGAACCTGGTTAAAGAACTCCCATAGGAAATACTTTTCAAGAGGCTCTCACTCCTTTTAAATAAAAGGCAATATATCATAGTGAGGAGCAGAGATCAAGAGAGACTAACCAAGGAGGCTACCAAGTGGATTTTGTGGGCTCAGAACAACAATCTCACCTTTGTGCAAGTGAGCCATTCAGATTAAGATTGATGGATAATGGAAAACCACTGTGCTGGGTGCCTCTCTACAACCTATTTTTGGTTAAGGATTCTGCCTTACTCTATGCTATTTTGTACTAGATTTATTTAATTGTATTTTATTTTAAATGTTAAATGAAATGGAATTGCTTACTGGTGTATACAAGTGTTGCAAAATCAGAGTATGGGGAGACTTCTGATCAGTGTCTTACTAGACAGTATGAGTGTTATCTGACAAATATCTACATAACCATGATTTTTTTTCTCTTCCTTGTCAGTGTTTACCTGTTCTATTTTTTCATAATGATTGCCATATCTTCTGCTTCCGTTACTTTAAATGAAAAATGTATAGGAAGTTTGGAGACAAAGATGCAGATTCTTTATTACTCCCTATGCTCAGCCTTGTAAATCCTTTCTAGTGTTTATAATGCCCTTTTTCATAGATGTTCTTGGAGAAGTAACTTAATTTTGGCAATGGGTAAACCTGTAGGTTGTTCTTTCAGATCCTTTCTTATGCTTTTACTGTTACGGAATTAAAATGAGATCCTAAAATAATTGATGTAAGTATAGGTTGTAAAAATAGTAATATTTCCCTCTAAATATTACTAGATTTGAATGCTTGTTCATCTAATAAATGTATTCCTAAATATCCCAAATTAATCTCCTACTGCTGTAATTATGGCTTGCATTTGTTTTCCATAATCAGCATACATCAAAATTTACATTTCCAAACCAAGGAAATACTAAACCATTCATAAAAATACTTTGACATATCAGGGTAGAACTCTGGTCTGTCAAGTTCACTCTTTTATCAGACATCAGTAGCAAATTCCTAGAGATTTTAAAAAACAAAACACTGTTCTTGGCAAACTGTCTTGTGTTTTGAGACTACATGGGTTTTCATGAAACTTGAAGTAGTCACTCTTCATTCTGAAGCAGAAATCGGAACCTTAGCAATCATAAGACTTAAGATCCAAAATTGTACAAAATCATAAATGTCAGTACACTTCAGCTGTGCTGCCTCTTTTATTCTTTACTCCTATGTCAGACAGAGCCTAGTTTTCATTCCAAAGTGCCAAGTGCTTTTTTCATTATGTGTGCTCTTTGGGTTTTTCCTGTTTTTCTGATTAGTCTCACAATGATGATTTGCCAAAGCCTTAAACTCTTATTGAACTCTGTAGTTGACAAGTCAAATCTATAGAATTCTTATGTACATACTAGTGTGGAAAGAATAATCTGTTTCTCTTAAATTTACACAGTTGTAATGTTAATCAAGGAGACTGAGTGATAAGGAAGAGTTGATTCCATCTTTATTTTGGATATCAAGGCAGAGAGTCTTAGGTGATGTACAGTAGTCCAATAGGAAAAATGGAAGTGTACTTTACAGATGAGTTAATGTTTTCCTAGTGTCTTTCTTTAAATGTCCAAAAATCTAATGGATTTTTGCTTACTTTTTGTGAAATCTATAGGAAAAAAACATGCATATGAGGTGTTAAAGTACAAATAGGAAAACCTGTTTTGGCTACTCCATTCTTGTCTTTTGATTCTTCATGCAGTAGCCAATGTGTTTCAGTGAAAATAGACATTATACAATAATACAAACTGACAAGAGTTGTAATTACATAAGATTTGAAAAGCCTCATGTTCTCAGATGTCAGGGATATAAAGGAAATGCTATTTGATGCTACATATCATTATTTTATATTCAGGAGAGGTGAATAATTAATGCTGATCAAACAGCTAATGCTGGCATCTTTGACCACAACAGAACAAAAATTCCTAATGCACATCTTGGAACCAAATTAGACTGAAAAATGCGCCATGTACTGACTTGCACATCAAAATGTTCAACATGTTACACTTTAATAGGAGCTGTCCAGGCTAGTTGCTATGCAAGTTGTAGCTTCCCCTGGTGAGTGAACATCTGGTGAAGTCTGATGTGCAACAGTTGCAAAGAATTTATTAGCTGCAATTTTTAATTTATAACTACAGTACCTTTCTCTTCTGTAAAGTCCCATAAAAGCCTAGATAGAAGGATCAGGAAGATAGTCTTGCTAGATCTCCACACCACTAATGCTGGCATGTGGTTATTGTTTTTTGAAATTGTTCTTAAATTCTCATGATGTACACTGTTCAAACATCTCCAGTTGACCCATTATTAACTAATTTTTCCATTAAAAAGTTTTTTCCTAATATGTAACTTAAATCTCTTTCAAGGTTAATTTGATTTTTTTGTTTTACTGCTATTTTGTAAATGTAGAGTAGTACAGATGATTGCCATAACAACCACCTTTCTTTGTATGGGGAAGCTTCCTGTGTGTACTTCTTGTTGCTTTTCCAACTCTGTTTTATCTATTTATACCTTAGTGTGACAGAAAAATTTGAGGATTGCATACCCACTGAGACTTCTTTAGGGCTGAGTAGGCAAAATAAGTCCCTCAAGCATCTTAAACTTGACGCATCCATGAACTAAAGTTACCTTTTCTCTGGGACAAAACCACTCATTACTTAAATTGGCTTTGCAACCCACTGAAATCTGGAGACTTTTCTTCAACAGTGTATATGATCAGATAATTATTTTATATTTCTCCTTTGGAGTAGTCTTTCAATAGATACAGACCTCTACACTTAATTACATAGCATTTTCTTTATAGAGTATTTTATCAAGTCAGTTTTGAATTCCCATTATTTTTCTTGGAAGTGCTGAAGTTTTGTCAGCTGGATGACATTCACAGCTTTCTGTTCTATTGTGCAAAACCAATGAATATAAAAATATTTGACTAGGAACAAAACTGTAATGGATCCCACTTGAAATGCTTTCCTAGCTTGCTTGAGTTACCAGCTACAGCTTGACTCTGGATTTCCAGCCAGTTGCAAATACCTTATTTCACCTACCTATATTTCTCCCCTTCACTTAGAAAAAGGTCTTATGAGACAATGTCAAATATCAGATTGATTTGATGGGATTTGTCCTTAAGAAATCTTTTTCAGTTACTCTTTAGCTTAATTTTCTTAGGAGATTAGGCTTCTGCAATCATACTCTGTGTCTGTTCTTCCTCATTACTAACCTCTTTTCAACCTAATTTGACATTGACCAGAGGGATAGAAGTCTCACAGATAATTAAATCCCTATGCACTGCAGGGAAGTAGGCAGCTAGGTAAATGAAAAGTGCCTTCTATAAGAAAGATTGAAGATTTGATTCATCCAGAGACACTAGTGTCTTCATCCAGGAAAGGCATTACTAATTCCCTGACCTTGGAGAAGTTTCAATGAGTGCTCAACATATTACTAGACACCTGAGAATCTGTAGGGTGCTGTTCCAGATGAGAAATAATGCCTACTTTTAATACTAACTGTCCTTGAGTGAAGTACCTGATGACTTGCTTTAGTATTTTTTCAGACATTAAGGTTAGCTGATAGGTTTATAGTTAAAGATATATCTTTTCCAAATTTTATATATGACTATGCTCACTTTCTCTTGCAACTTAATCTTGCATGACTTTCTGCGAAGAGCTGATAATGGCTCAGACTGCTTCAGAAAGTTTGACAATTCTAAGCATGTATTTTGGCAAGCTGTACCAATATAAATATATAACTTATCTAAATGTTCCTGAATTGTTCTTTCCTTATCTTCTCTTTTATTTTCTTCTCCTTTAAAATTATTTTTTCTAACTATCTGGCTACTTTAATTATTTCTATGAAGACTAACAATAAGGAAATTGTTCAGCTTGCTTCATGTGGGCATATAATAAACAATAACCTAACATGGATGGAAGAAATACTCTTCTGCTTTCCTTTTTGTTGTTTTATCTGTTCTTCTCCCACATTGCAGCCCTTAGTCTTTGTGCTTTTCCTTTGATAGACAACTCTATTTCCTTTGTTATAGAAGTCTTGACTTTCAGACTAATAATGAACCTCTGCAGACATACTTGTTCATCATGATGCTATGGTGTGCTTAATACAGTCTCTTATCAACTGCAAGCTCTCCAGTATTCCTCTTACTGTTGATACTATATTCCTCTACTAAAACAGAGTTTGAGATGGTAGATAAAGAAGCAAGTAAGTTTTGATACTGTACATATGAACCATAGGTATTCACATCTCTTCCAGAGATGTCTTTTGTTTCTCTAAATGTTAAATCTTCTGTAAGGTTTGTGGGTAGTCTGAATTCAGTTTTCCCCAGTTTATCAGGGTTTATAACTGCAGCTATTTTGGGGATCAGTAGAGAGATTTAAATAATGCTTTGCTTATACTTTAACATCTGACTGATTCATTTCAGAGCACCTATATACAACAGGAGAAAGGAAAAAATCTTTAGGCTCATTCAACAGGAGAAAGGAAAAAATCTTTAGGCTCAAACTTTTTTTGTGCAACATGTACAACTCCTCAGAAACTGTTTCTGTCATTACTTGCTATCTGTAACAGAAAACAAAATGCACATAATAAAAAGGTATACTCACTTATGTGTTATTGCCAATATTTTACCAAGCATAAAATTGCAGGAAAACCAAATTTACTTATTTTTGTGCTTTTCTGCTCAGTTTATTTATGTCTGAAGAAAGTGGTCTGCATAGCAAAAGGGCAGATGGAGCTGGAAAATTAGTCTGCAGAGCATGGTTAGTAGTGCAAGCTGCAGATCTGAATTACATGCTATTAAATTGCCCCCAAGTCCCTTTTAGTCTGCTGAAAGATACACAATTCAGGAAGAAGGAATTCTGGCACATTGAATTAGCATGAGCAGAAACAAAACTTTTAATTTTGCCTACCTACTTAGCTGCTTTTGGTAAATATTTTTCTTCCACCAAAATACCTTCAGTTTTGCTCAGGAAAATTCCTTACTGTATCACACTACTACTAATTACACTGTATGAAGAGAAAAAAGCTGTTTAACTTTTCCATCAAAGTTTACAACATTAGCTACATGTAGAAGTGTGTTGTAACAAACTGGTTCCAACAGGCAATCAAAATATGTTCCCCAAATCACATAATTAGACCAGGTCTCTTCTAATAAAGGAAAGCAGCAGGAACCCAAGACTTCTTTGAGTGTTTATTTTGGAGGATAAATGACTTGTTTTTCCTTTCCATTTCACTTTGTATTTGTTAGCGTGTGTGTACATACTAATTCATAGGGTTATTACTGAGGTTTCCCTTTAGATTGTCACATAGTGAATGGATGTGCTTCAAGGGACTTGGGCAAGGTAATTTCTCTGTGTATTCATCATGGCATATGTAGCATGATCAAGATATCAGATATGGTAAGGATGTTTGAGTTTCTCAGCTACAGTTCCATTTTGCCACAGGTAAAAACATCATGCAATCCCTTTAAGAACTGATAAAGCTTCTTCCTGAATGTAGTTCAATTAATGGGGAATCATTGCTCAGGAATGTGAAGAGCTTGAACTGATAGCACTCACCACAATACTAGAAAGTGTGAGTTTGTATGTCAGTTCTCCAAAGTGAAACATTGTGGTTCAGATTGACAAGTATGTTCAGTTAAGGTTTAGCCCAGCACTAAAGATGTTCTTTAGATTTCCTGACAAGAAAACTGTATCATGTCTGTAAAATCAGCAGTTTTCTCTTTTTTCTTTCCCTTTAAAAAGACAAATGTTCTTACACATACTATTGACAGCAAATTCCCAAGCAACCCTTCAGCTGATATTTTTATTGTCCTTATTTAATAGCTAACTAGACAACTGAACATGGTAAAGTCAGATCTAACTAATAATTTAGAGTACATGAGGGTATCTTCCTTTCTAATTATAGGCTATGAGGCTATATGCTTTTGAATATACAAATCAATTTCTAATATATTATGAAATCCTTAATTATCCAAAAATTCATTAACTCTAGTTATGTGCACATTTGATTTTAACCTTACACATCAGTCAGTAAAAAGAATCCAAGAGCAGGCACAATTGTTAAAGTTCTGTGCTTTGTGGCCTTCACTATAACCTCTGAATCTAAACTTTGGGAAACTGGTCTATCTGGTGTATCATACTGCTTGTTTTTATTTTACTTGTAATACAAGTATTATTCTACACTAGCAGATATAATAATCGAGGAAACTATTAGTAGAAGAGTACTTTGGGCTATCAGATGTTCAGAAGTCAGTGAGTATATCTTGTTACCTTCTTGTGTTTTCCCAGACATAGTATATTGACATTAGCAACAGTTAGCTGGGTAAGTTGCTGCTATAAGACTTGCCTGTTAAGTTTTCATGAAAAGAAACTTCATGGAAAAATGTTCAGAATTTCCATAAAGGTTTATAAAAAACTTTGCTGGATCTACTTGTCCTCTAAATGCAGAATTTGCATTACTGAATCTTACAAAGAAATAGAAAAAAGAATGAATCAATGTAAAAACCCTAGCACATCTGAGTCTCGTCCCTGTCAAATAGAGCTGCATAAAAAGATCTATAAGGAAGTGAAAGACTTTTTGCTGATTGAGGAATGTAATTTCTTGTTTATAAAAAACTTTGCTGGATCTACTTGTCCTCTAAATGCAGAATTTGCATTACTGAATCTTACAAAGAAATAGAAAAAAGAATGAATCAATGTAAAAACCCTAGCACATCTGAGTCTCGTCCCTGTCAAATAGAGCTGCATAAAAAGATCTATAAGGAAGTGAAAGACTTTTTGCTGATTGAGGAATGTAATTTCTTAACACATCACATATGAAGAGTGTTAAACTTGCTTTTAGCACAGCTCTATAAAATGATCCTTTTTGATTATTTACCAGTAGTAATCTGTCAGACTTCAGTGATAATGAGATCTCCAACTGGATAATTAGGGTTTTAGCAAAAGGATAGCATGCATTTGTACAAAAGTCACCTACAACAGGACCTTTGTTTAGATATTCATAGTAAAACTATTGTTTCCATATACACAGAAAAAAATTAAATGTAGTTTTATTTGTATTTAATCCCATTTACTGAAGAATCCTAACTTGTTTTGGTTTTAATGTCTTCCACTATTTGATCAATTGTAACTACTAAAGCAAAAATGTAACAAAACATTGCTATTCTCATTCCTTCTCAGAGTTTAGTAAACAATCTACACAATCTACAAAGTTTAGTAAAAAAATATCTTCCTGAAACTACATTCAGCTGGCATAGTTGATCTCTTTATTTACATAACTTTAGTTATATACATGTATATAACTAAAGTTATCTATACAAATATTTCTATGCATATATAACTATATATACCACATTAAGGTTAAGCCATATGACTAGGCTGACATGAATATGTATTGGCCAGGAATCACGTCATTAATAGCATCCACTCTCCTCCTTTGAAAGTGGAGCTACTCAGTGTCTGCCAGGTTTCAAGGTGTGGCTGAGTGGGTAGAACATGCTATGGCTCAGCAGATATAGTGTGCTGTTACTTGGAGTTCAGTGTTGGATTTATTTTTTTAATCAGCAGCTCTTCATGGATTTTGTTCCAGTATACCATGTCTTAAAATTTTACCTGGTAGGGAGGATTTGGAACATAGTTTGAGCAGGGCTAAAAGGTGGAAAAAAATTAATCCTTATCCTCCAGTTTGAAAACCTGCCTACAGAGAATCTCTGCAGCAGCATTAGCTAGTGCCTTCAAAGTCTAGGTGTACAAGATATATAAACTTTGAAGAGCTGAATAAGGAGTAAAAGGTTACTTCACTGGTGTCCTGGTTTCAGCAGGGATAGAGGTGTTTTGGATAGGATGAGAACAAAGTTGATAACGCACCAATCTTTTAGTTGTTGCTAGGTAATGCTTACACTAGCCAAGGACTTTTCAGCTTCCCATGCTCTACCGACTGAGAAGGCTGGAGGTGCACCA
>NW_008795252.1:459719-460015 GCF_000699145.1 Aptenodytes forsteri
GAGGTGCACAAGAAGCTGGGAGGGGGCACGGCCAAACTAGCCAAAGGGACATTCCATACCATGTGACGTCATGCTCAGTACATAAACTGGGGAAAGCTGGCTGGGGGGGCTGCTGCTTGGGGACTGGCTGGGCATCGGTCGGCGGGCGGTGGGCAATTGTACTGTGCATTTACTTTAGTCTTAGCATACATATAGTAAGAATCTACTTGGTTACAAATGAGATATATGAATTCACACTAATACTTTAGAATCATAGAATCATTAAGGTTGGAAAAGACCTCTACGATCATCGAGTC
>NW_008795252.1:461244-463698 GCF_000699145.1 Aptenodytes forsteri
ACAACTCTCTGGGCCCGGCCGTCCAGCCAGTTTTTGACCCAGCGCAGAGTACACCTGTCTAAGCCGTGAGCTTAAGTAGCATACTCCAGTTCATCAAGTAAATCACTCAGGAGCACCAAATTTAACCTGTAGAAATAATTCCTTGACACATACTCTTTAAATTCAAGACTTATATTCTGTGTAATGTCAGCGGGATCTGCATATACAGCCTGATTTAAATCTTTGAGGGTTCATAGGTCTACCTGTTACAGAACTGTAACAGGTCTCTTCCCTTGTGTCATGTCCCTAACTTTTCTTGAAGGTCATGGGAGCTATAAGGAGCAGCACTGGGCACTGTTGTTCTTTCTACAGTGCTGTCAGTTAAAGGAGGAGGCTGTAGTTTTCACTCATTTGTGTTCTGTGGAGACATACCAGTATTTGGTTGGCAAAGCTACAGTGAAATGGTAAAACTGAGGACCTTCTCAGGATTCTCCTAGATTTACATTGGTTGGTTTCAGACTTAACATGTCCTTAAGATAAAAATACGTGGCAAGGGAACTATTGTTTTGGGTTACTTGTGAACTCAATCAGGCATGACTAAACTGGCTATATCTGGATAATATTCTGAAACTTCAAAATTTGAAAACAAGTTTTATTGGAATGGGTTTCTGATATCTCTGACTTCAGAGTGAGACCAACCTCCTGTGGGTATGATCATCAAGCAAATGGCTTAATGTCATACTACCCTCATGTGCAGGTCAGAATACTGTTTAATTTTGTAGAAAGTAGAGACATTTTGATAGTAACTTTTTCAGTAGTAGTGTTGTGATATGGAAGACTTCTATATAGTTTTAATGGCCCTATAGAACAGAAAAACATTGCAGCTGTTTAATGCATTTACTGACTCTTTAGGTGAAATCTGTCCTCATTTTCATTGTATACTTGAGTTTGCATTTATAGATGTCTCATTTAAAGGGAACATACAGGTTTTTTAGAGATCATAATTTTGAGTACATAAAAGGATTTGACTCTCAAAGTGCATGGAATGTAAAGTAGTCAGCAATCAAGTAGAGCTAGAAAATATGCAAGACCTCTTCCTATAATCAAAATTGTAAGAAGATAACAATGCAATTGGGTACTAACACATTAACACATTCCATATTATATATCAGATGCTTTATGTAAATTTGCTTCAGTATATTACTTTAACTGATGTTTGTTAAAGTATTACAATATATATTAATGATGTGCATATCTACCTTAGCCCTTTAGTGCAGTAATTAATCCACTTTGAAATTGTAAATAGGAAGAAGAGCCTAGCCACACTCTAGAGCAAGTGTGGTGCAATAATCTATGTACACATGAAACAAGGTTTTTATCTTTGCTCACTGTCAGTTATGTCATGTATCATTTAGCTTCTAAATGGGGAATTATAATTAACTTTAATTTCCCATATGTATTCAAAATTAATGCATTTTCATTTGAGATCTGCTTTGTGCAATGTAAGAATTATGTATTTATTAAAAAGGAATGACACAGAAGCCAGAGCTGTAAGGAGAGACTGTTTTAATATAAATGGTTCTCAAATGCTATACCTATATGCAGTATGCCAGATCAGCTAATATTGCAGCTTGGCAACTTTCCCTCAATAGAAATCTGACTTCATTCAGCTAGTTTATTGTCAAGTTTTTTATATCTGGCTGCACTTGTTTATTTCCTGCATCAGAAAGAAAATTATCGTTATATTCTTCTCAACAGTTAATTTTGGAGGTAATATGAAATTCACCGGGTATAAGAAGCTACCATGACTATGCCTTTAGTTTTGGTGTGTAATAGGTCAGATTGTATTATGATTAATAACATTACCCCCCCAAGAAAGATATTTAAAACAATGTCAGTTGTGTTCTTACCTGGTGGACATCCACTGGTCTTGTATCTTGTAAGTAAAAGCTTTCTAAAACATGAATGGTGAGGAAATCGTGGTAATTAATCTTACAGGCAGTGTAATATAATTAGCATATTTAATTGGAATATGGTTTAATGTTTAAATTACAAATTTAAAAATAGATTCCTTCTCTGAAGAAAGCAAAGTAAAAAAAAAAACCAACAATAAACCAATTCCAAGCAATTGCACATTTGTCTGCCTTAAAGTGACTTTCAGTAGCAATTGTACTTTCTTGGGGTAGAATCTTTCATCTCAGAGCATTTTGTAAGGAAGTAATCCTTGAGTGACACTTCTCTGCATGTTGTGCTGTGATGGGAACCAGCTCTGCTTTGAATGGAAAGTTGGACCAGATGCCCTTCAGAGATTGCTTACAACCTAAACTGTTCCATGAGTCTATGAAGCGTCATGGCTTTTTGCAACAAGATGCACTGTTTTATTAGTGATGACTTCAAGGTAACTCAAAGAGTTGACCCTATTGTATTGAAAACTTTATCAGAATTGTTCTATGTTTTTCATCAGTAATAAATGGG
>NW_008795252.1:463717-497791 GCF_000699145.1 Aptenodytes forsteri
ATATATATATTATATATATGTAAATAATATTTACATATTTACATTTAGATGTAAATAATAACAGCCATATGGTTTAGAGAAATATGGTTTTGTCAACATCCTGGAGGGATGATATTTTTTCTAAAACACTAAAAACTGTGCTGGTAAACACATTAACCCTGATGATTACCATGAAGTTCATGTGAAGAGTAAGGTTTGAACAAATATTAAATAGAAATTAATCTAAAAAGTGTTTAACAATAACTAACCAATAAAAGAAAGTGAAGGACTCAGTAAAATATAGATAGCTATAGTGAAGGTATTTATTTTGATACGTTCATACACTTAAAGTTCTGTGGAGTTGGCTTCAGGGCTTCAGTCAGCCCTAGGATAATCCAGAAGGACTGTGTTTATGATGTAGACCTGGCCAAGTATCTTCTGGGGATGGGTTGCTTGCTTCTTTTCTCCCCAAGATACTGATGACTGTCAATGGGTTGTTAGATGCAATATATCAAGTTTACAGGAGGACACAGTAATCTCTTCCTTGGTTATCTAATGGTACATCTTTCGAACTTGTGCAGAGACAAATTGATCTCCAGATCTGAGATAAGGAAGGCATTTCCAATTAAAAAAATGTTAGTGCATTTGCCCTGTGTATTTCTGCATAGAAATGCTTTACCTACTAGGATTTTCTGTAGCCATTCATAGGCTTTTCATTGTTAGGCATTTTTAAGTGTCATAATCTTCTCCACTGTCTGCCTGAGGCAGTAATTATTCAATCACAGATTTTTTTTTTTTTTCTTAAAACTTATTTAACTCTAACAGGAGGTGAACAGATGAAATTTTATCCTCTGCAAATCATAACTAGTTAATTGAGTCAGTTTATCCTTGTCTTAAACTCTATGAAATCTGTAAATTCAGCAAAATTTTTCACCAGCTTCTTATTTGTCCTTGTATTAACAAAGTTAATTACTGGAATATGCTACACTTGATTCCTCATGCCAACTTGATATGAAACAGTAATGATTAGTGTTTTCAAACTAACCTTTCATGTGCATCAATTTAAGAAACAGAATGCTTTTTGTTGAAGAGAACACCTGTCATAAGTTTCAAGCGTATATGTCCCTAACACCCACAGCAAAGGCTATCTGGGTAATTTGTCACACCTCTTCGTTGTTGGGGTTGACTTACAATAACTATTTTTTATTTCCATATTGCAAATTACAGGATTTGCAATACAGTGATCATGTAGTAAAGCCTGAGAATCTAAACTGATCTCAAAACTGGATGGGAAAGGGGGAAGTTGTGAGCCAGATGCCTCTGCTCTGTTTCTTCCTCCTGAAATTCCCTTACTGGCAATTAAGAGCATCAGATGTTCTGAAATCTCCTGTTTGGTGTCAACTGATTGTTTTGCCCTGCTCCCTGGGTGAAATTCAGGTCAGCCTGTTTACTCCACCTGACTGCTCAGCTGGAAAAACAACTGAATAGTGCTTAAGATTTCCAAGAAATCTAAGACTGAGCCCCAAGTGACACTTGTAGCTTAAACTAACAAAATGAAGATTTGTTCTTTTTAGGAGAGGTTGGTTGTGAAATGCAACTACGTTACAGTTCAGAAAGTTTCAGTTAAATGTCAACTAGGCTTTTCACTTAGTACAATGAAGTCATTAGATTTTTTTCAATTCTGTAATAAATATATAGTAAACACATTGCAAAATTAGTTTGTAATAAAATAAAACCTCACATCATCTAGCCACTCTTGCAGCATTTCTAGAAATACCTGAGGCAGATCTGTACAATGAAGTCTACCTAAAACCTCTCAAGTCTACAGAGTTGACACTTGTCGTAATTACTGTTCATGTGTGCTGCATAAACACACCTATCAAAGGCAAAGCAATGTTGATTGCCCTACAGTCTAATTAGTGAAGACAGACCACAAGTAAAGAAATAGTAAGAAACAGATCTCTAACTTTTCAATTTCTGAAGATGCTGCTGATAATATCTCCTTCTCAAGGGACCTGCTGCATATCTTCAGGTTGTCTCTAGGGCAGAAACCTGAGCTTCCTATCAATAAACAGAAACAAAAGAGTTGGTGTAAATATAGATACAGCATATGCCCTAATAATGAAAAACATAGGATGCTGTAGCTGAGTTTCTCAGATTCTGTCATAGTTCTTCAGTCTGGGCATTGTCTGGTATCTTAAGACAAGCAGCTGCCTTTTTCTTCAGTTTTTAATCACTAAGCACCTTTGATTAGAAACTTTTCTTCAGCACTGTCCAGGAAAATCATATGGTGGTTGGTGTTACTCAGGGCAGTGAGAACTATTTTTCCTTGAGTGAAACATGGTAGAGAGGCAGCAGGTATTGTTCACCATTAGTAGAGACTTCCATGAATTCCCCTAGAGAGGACAGAAATATAAAACATTTGTGTATATTTGTATATAGTACCCACCACATACATATGTATATACATTTATATATAAACTTATGTACAGATATATACATATATAAATTTTCATAATAAATGTAATTGAAGTAATGTAAGCCCTAAGTACTGTGGTGAACTTATGGTAAAATTATAAGTCTACATATACACCAGTAAATTAGACATCTAAGAGGTATCATGGTATAGAAATGATCTGGCACAAAATGGACCTGCACCTGTGCTGGTAAACACACAAGCCTCCAAAACAAGGCAATTGTGTCCCAAGTGTGAACTAGCTGGAATGATGCCTGGCAAGGAATGTATCTATAGGCTTTTTTGTGCTCAAACACCATACCAGCATCATATGCTCCTATCTTTTCTGCCCCACAGAATGTATCAGCATTTTTGTAGTTACTGTGAGGGACCCCAATATATGCTCCCCCTAGAGGGGGCAGTGTCTGAGTGCTCAGTGCTGATAGCTGTTATTTAACCTCAAGATCTCAAATATTTGGAAGCCCTGCTGTTAACGCTTTTGTTGCTAGGCTTAATGAAAAAAATGCCTTCCTTGCCTTTTCCAGCCAGTGTTATCTTCAGAAAGGGTGAGCCACTCCAGCGTAGGGCATGCATGGTGCAGTGCAGTGTTGTCAATACCCATCCTTCTACAAACCCTTGCATTGCCAACTGAAATCTGCAGCAATAGTAGTAGGAAACATTACATTCCTCTACAGACTACTTCTTGGAAGAAATCAGGACAGAATGTGTTTCCAGAGTTTGTTCTGAGTATGGCATGACTTTCAGTGTTGTGCCTAGTGGAAAGGTCTTCTCTGTAGCACCAGGGCTGGACTGGGGAGCTGGAGGAGAAGAAGCTGCACTGACCATGCTACATCCATGTGGTTTGATGCTCCCCTGATGTGCCTTTCCAACTCCTCTGGAGGGGCACTTAGCCTAGTGCCTTTGTATGTTCCCCTTGGGAGTTTGTTACTTCTCAGCACAACCATATGCTCTGACATGGTGTTTTGTTAAATGTGCTGCCATCACTACAGGCTACCCTGTTTCCTTGCTTTTCCCTCTGATATTGCCTCTCCTTGTAAAACTGAACATGTTAGAGGTTTGTGGGAAAGGGTGAGGATGAGGTAGGTCTTCTGAAGTCAGTAGTGAAAATGGAATGAAGATACTAAAAACACTTCGAACAACATTATTAACCTTTGGTATGCAGCTGTGTCTTTCTTCTTTCACATAGCTTGAAGGGATTATCCTTTACTCTTCTGTCAGTAGGTCTTTGCTGCTTTATAATTTGCTCTTCAGTCTCCTCTGCCAGTGTAAAACTGTTTTATACTATCCTTGAAGCCATTCTGTCCCGAAAGGGTGCTTTACTTGCGTTTAAATTCACCCCCAAGTAGATGGCATAAGTTATTTTATATGTAGTTTTGACTCTTTCAAGGGCTGTCTTTACTGCCTTTGAAGAAGTCCCTGAGCCTAGGGGTGAAGGTCTTTGTCTTCTAATGGACACTTTGTCAGAATGATTACTTGTATGCATTGGTGGGAAAGTTAGTGAAATTGGATTTTAACGCATGAGTTGGGACAACGCTGTAGAATACATCCACTACAGCAACTTAATGTCTTGGGAATTTCAGAGAAACAGAATCTTTTCTCTCTGATGCAGCAATGCACTATTTGCTGCATACAGGTAATTTATCTATGAAACTTCTTGGGGTTACAAAGGATAACATAAACATGAGGGTACAGAGCAGGAGGGCAGTACATGCTGTCCTTCAGGAAAGATGCCTTGGTAAACTGAGACAAATGCCAAGATGCAGCACTTTGAATGGCACCTCTGCCTTCTAATTTAAAAACCTTGGTTTGAAGCATATTACCATATCTTATTGAGTCACTTACTAGGAAATATCTGAGTGTTTCACTGATTTTTTTGAGTTAGAAGATTGCCTGTCTTAGATTACGTGGGGCAGCACTTAAATGGCTTCTGAAATATAATTATGTATAACGTGAAACCAGAAGCTTGTAGGGAAAAATTCAGTGGAAACTCATAGGAGTACAGTTTATAGCCTAAGGAACTGAGCCTGTGCTTGTGTTTTGGAAACAAATTCTTTGACACTTTTCATTCTCAATATGCTGTTGAATATATGAACAAGCAGATTTTTCCAACCTGCAGCTTTTGACTCCTGAACAACATCTTGTTATCGTACAAAATTATATCTGCTATTTTTAGAAGTCCAGCTGCAAACAACCTAAAGGTTTGGCATATGCCTCGTGTTATAAATTTAATGTACCATAGACTTCCATAGTGCAAATGACCCAAAAGTCTGTGCAGATTACTCTTAGAAACTGGTCACAATGTTATTCAGAATAGAAATGCACTATTAAAATGTTGATTAAAATACTTTCACTTCACATCTGAGGAGCATATGTTTCATAATGAATGACTGTGAAGATACCACTTCTAGCAAGCTCACTCTTTCGCAACTCATTACCTTGAAAATCAAAGCATGGATGTAATTTGAGAAAAGCGAGGGAGAAAAGGCATTGACTGTATATTTTCACTTTCTCTTTTTGTTTGTTTAAAAAAAATAATTGAAAAGATGCCCCCAAGTTGGATTTGGATGCCCAGGAGGTGATTTATGGTAGTGCATTAAGCTCTTCACTGTGGCTGTAGCCTGTGGGCCTGAGGCAAATTGAGTCAGTCAGGCTTTCTCTCTTCACTTCCGTACTCACTTGTTGAGAAAACCTTGGGAAAAAAAACAACAGAAAGAAGGTGGAATTCTTTGGAATGGTAGCAGAGGTGAAAGCCAAGATGCAGGGTGTCTTTCCCATATTCTGTTCAGCTAGAACACAAACACTCTTCAAATGAGGGGCATATCTCAAAAGTTTAATTTATGAAAACATAAGAGTTTATATGTGTAGATTTTGCATTAAGATTCTGGTATTTTACTGGAGAAGAATATAAGGGAACAAAGGTTAAAAACTCAGTCTGAAGATGAGTAACATTTTTGTTGCTTCAGCAGCAAATTTGCATAATATGCAAGCCTCTGTCAGACAGATTCTCAGGGCAGGGAATCCAAAAGACTGATTTATAAAAGCTGGCTACAAAGAAAGCAAAAGTCTATTTGTGTGAAACAAATTGAATCTGATCCACAAAATCCGGAGGACTACTCACAATATTGCTGACATCCACATACTGCATACTTGCAGCTAGTGAATATTTGAGAAACAGATAGGATTAAGTGCAATACATGAGCCCCAGAAGATGCAGAGCTTAATTTAGAGCTTTGGGAAGGGGACTTCAAGTGTAATTGGTGAAATGTAAGTTATAACTCATATCTGAGGCAACCTTCCTTGCACTGGACACTAACATATTCTTTTTTCCTTGTTCTTAAAAGAAGGAAATACTTGATTTCAAGAATAAAACAATCTAGTTGAGGCAAGGAATGATATCAGGGAGAAATGTATATATACCTTATTTCCAGAAATAGTTACATCTCTCCAGCTGATAGAATCTGAGAAGTGCCTGACATCTCTCTTCGCAAATATCTGGTTTTTATTCTGTAGAAGTCATTGATCCTCACTGTCATCTCTGCTCAATTGGTCTGGATCTCCAGACTTATTTCCAGACTTATTTCATCTATGTCAAGCACTTTTTCTGCAGCCCTTAGCTCAAATGAGATTTCCTCTGAAATGAGTGCATTGGTAAAGCTGCTCTTTCTTCTACATACCACTCAAATTCTGTGAGTGCAGGAGCTGTCTTTCCTTCCACAAGCTAGCTGATAGGTTCAGTCACTCCCCTCATCCCCTGAACAGTTTTCAGTGCAATTTGACTTTCACTTCATACAGAAGAGCTCTAGGGAATGCTCTTCCTAATGCTACTACCTAATCACAGCTTTGACTATAGAGATGCACTGCCATGTTGGTATATGTGTGTAGTACAGAAAAAGATACAAGGAATTCTAGAAAATGTCTCATGTGACACTAAGCACTTTCTCCCAGATCCTGAATGCTCTCAACCCCTATTTACTTAATCTGTATCAAATATCTTAAAGTATAAAGAAAATCTCAAAGGAGTTTTTCTGGATCTATTTTTTCCACTGTTTTGAGTAATATATGCATTATATGACAATGGTCTTATAATAATGTTATTGCTTATCAAAACACAACATAATCGCAAACTTTAGCAAAAATAAGATGGTAAGCTTCACGTTGCAATGATCTGGAATTATTTAAGGGGTTTTTTAGTTAGAATAATTAAAAAAGAAATCAACTAAATTTCAAAGCCCACAAAATGTCATTGAAATTTGGGACATGAAAGAGAATAAGATGACATTCTAAAAGAAACTGCATGTTTGGCAGAATTTAGCTGATAGGTTGTCTTATGTTACACCTCATACTGTCTCCATAGCTAGTAGTACAAAATTTGTTCACTGTAGAAATGGAATAAGAATCAGACCTAGTTTTTGAGTGAGATGAGTTTTAGTTAAGAAACAGTAAATCTGTGAAGACCTGGGAAAAATAGTTTCCTCAGGTCAAAACCAGATGCAAAATTCTCCTTCCAAAAACTGAGAAGGAAAGTTACTGAAATGGAAGGAAGCAAATACCCAGCAATGTGTTGTTATAACAAATGCTTCATAGAAAAAAGCTTCCAACAATACCTAAAGAATGCCTCCTTAATACTAAAAATATTTGTCATAGTAATGAATTCTGACTATATTAAAATGGTTATGGTTTTTGGTTTCTCTTGTCCCTTTAACACAACTAGCAATGAAGTCCCGCAGTTCTATTGCTAGCTAGGCTTTCATGGCAACATTTTACTCTTTGTCTTTTCCAGGGATACATTATATGTGTTATGTGACCTCCAATTCCCAGGTAATTTGGGAATGAATAATCAAGCAAGCTGTAAGCATCTGGAAGATAGCAAGGTCATGGGTGACAGATATTGAGGATATGCCATGAGTAAATCTTGTCAAGCAAGTTGTCTTTTCTTCTATGTTGGCTAATACTTTCAATTTACTGAGGCTTTGAAACTGTCTCAGAACAGCCTAAAAACTAAGCCAGAGAAGGGAAATGTGTTCTTGATGAAATTAACACTGTTCAGATGCCAACTTCTTGAAGAGAAATGGTGTTTTATTGAAGGTATGAGGGTCTAGGGACAGACAGACAAAGTTTGAAAGTGGAATTGGTATCTCTTTTTAGACTGATTGATAAAATAATTAGACAACCTTTTAGGCAAACATATATTCTTTAGGTCTAAACCAGAAGAAATAGATTTCAAAACTCAACACAAACTGAGAAAAATTGCTCAATTTTTATTCAGATTTCAGAGTATGTCTCTAGAATAAAGATGGTTGGTGTGTAGGGAGCAGAACAAGAGTGGGGAGAGAAGTAAGAAATGATTAATAAATTATGTAAGGGAAAGTAGACAACAGTTCATAGCATGCAAAATCGAAAGGATAGGAGAGGATAGGAAGACTAGAATGTACCAAACTCCTAAATCATCATTTTTCTAGATATGAAAAAAACCACAGAAATTATTAATTTTAATTTGCAAGATCTTCTTTTTCAGTTTTGCAGGTTCCCCTTTGGGTTCAAGACTAAAGATATGATGGAATGTGAATTTTGTAGGACGTGTTCTTCCATTAGAAGTGTGTGGTCCTATGCAGATTTTCTGTGTGAATTACTATTCTTGTATGGAAAAGTTGCTTAATTTCACCTTCACAGTTACCATGAGAGTATGGTGTACTGGATGCAGCGGGCAGCTGTAAGATTTATTGGGTACTAATTGTTCTGTGCTTGAGAATATTTATTGTAGTACAGTAGAGTTATCTTGGTACATTTTCTATTCTTCATTCAAGCAAAACCTATATTAATTTAGTGTGCTTGAGAGCACAAGGAGTTTCCTTTCAAAATTAATTTAGTGAGGCTGTAGGGCTGCTTGAAGAGCAAGATGTTTTTTGTATTACAAGTTGTAATTATTTAATGACACTTTGTATAGGTTCTGGGATAGATGGGATGTGACAATAGAAGGTGTGCGTTCAGTGACGGGTGGAAGTGTCATCTTGTACTTAAACATTTCTTTACACAGTGTTTCACATCTCTCTCAAACTCTTTTTTTATGCTTGTATTCCTGATGGATAAAAATCTTCCTTATTGCTAAGATGAGCACCATGAGTACTCTCCTAGTACTTGAGGCACAGGCCTCAACTGTATATAAAGGCTTTTAAGGAGCTATTTTTGATGCCTGCAGATGTGCTGGCCTTTAGTTTTCTATTTATCACACTTGCAAGTTACCACTGCTGATGTTGCTGTAGGAAACTGGTGCCTAGTGTATGAGTGTTGCAGTGGCAGTTTGATGGAGAGCAGCAATTATTGAATTTGTGGTAAAATCAATAAGGGAGTCCAAATTTCCAATCCAGATAATAAAGATGTCATCTATAAATCTTAGGTAGAGTGTCAGCTCAGTGATACAATTATTTAAGAACTGTTCTTCATTGTAGTTCTTGAAAAGGTTGTCATAATGCAGGACTGGAGAGAAGCTATCAAAAGAGAAGGATGTTTCAGTTAAGTTTTGCAGATGGCTGTGGATTGAGTGCTATTCAGTAATTTCATTGATGGTCTGGATGATGGAATAGAGAGGATGGATGTCCTTTATCTGGTATAGATGTGAATGGTATTAAGCTATTAAGATCTGTAAGACTCTTGTACAGGATTGGAATAAGAGACGTGTTAAAAAAATTGGAAAATGACTGGAAAAAGCAGAATGGAATTTAACAAGAACAAATGCAAGGTTTTACACTGAGGAAGAAAGGATGGTTTGCACAAATACAAGATGAGGAAAAAGCTGGTTAGGGAATGGACGATGGCAGGAGCATAGTGGCTCCCAGTATTGTGCTGTTGCAAAAAGGGGAAATATTGTTCAAGATAAATGAATGAGTTCTTCCACTTAACAAGAGGTATTACAGACAGCTATATATATACTTTAAAATCTGATTGCACAATTTCAGCAGACAGTGAAATACTATTATATTATATATTATGTATGTTATATATTTCACACTTCGTCTATCCTCTTGTAAATTTGGCATCAAGCTGTCATGTTGCCTCATTGCCTAAATACATTTAGACAGTTGTCTATAAATGAAAGTTTATTGCTGGGTAGTACTTAACACATATCACTTTAAAATCTATACTTCTAAACTTTATGACTTCTTTGAATGATGATTTACATATTATAACTCTTGACCTTCTATCCTTGTGGAATAAACTTATAAGTGCAATCGATCTACAATAATTGTGTAATGAAAACCTCTGGCCTTAATATTATCCCCCATTTCTCACAGTAGAACTTAGATTGCACTAACTGTTATGTAGATAACTGATTCATCTTTAAATCTCCTTCACATGATGAATAATTGTGAGAAATAAGTAGGTGATGTATGAGCAATTTATGACAGTAAATAGATTCTTGAAGTGAATTATTCAATTTTGCCATATTCAATAACTTTAGAAAACATCCATAAATGTGAAAATTGTTTTATATTTACATGTGTACATACTTTGTAGTTTATTATACTATAATTGCTCAGTGACTGTAATATCTGTTTTCTTCTATATTAGATTTATCCTTGCAGATAAAAAGTTCTTGCATAAACTGCATCATAATTCAATGCAGAGTACAGCAGATTGTTTTCATGAAACAGTTATTTTTAATGGAATTTTGGATGTCATATTGAAAGCAGGGAAAAAATATGGAAATGGTTCTTTATGTTTTTCTTTACATTTGTTTGTACAGGGCACTTAGTGCTGCATTATAAACTCTTATCACCTCAGTGTCCACATGCTCTTTTGATCAACATTGACCTTTGGCTGTCTGAAGCCCATTGCCACAAACAACTTCACATAAGCTGAACAGCTAAAGTTGTGGCAAGTTATTTCCTGCTGGTAGACAGTAAGGGAACGGAAAGAGTATCTGGGGATAAAGGAAGGGGTTTTAAAAGTTCTTAATGTTTTCCACTTATAGACTACCTTCAAAATAGCTGATCTTCCTGTAATTTAGAATTTTGTACCCGTGTATTCACTATTGTACACTGAAAATAGATTACTTTTTAGAAAAATGTGCCTGACATGATTGCTGTCTAAGAGATCAAGTGATAGGGTTTCATCCGTTTGTTTAAAAGATCTTGAGATAATTTTCCATGTTCTTCAGGTCCAAGTTTATTACTGAATTTCTTTCCCTCCTGTTTCTCAGCATGAACTCTATCGCTCTGCAGGGCTGACTCCACTTGGAGGGGGAGGGGGCTGTGTAGAAGGGACCCTCCTTGCATCCCTGTTCCAGAAGATGGGGTAGGAACAGGTAGGGCAGTCAAGGTGAATGCTTCGCTGCTAAATTCATCCCAGAAAACAGAGGCCTGGATGCAAGGGTTTGGAAGCTGTGAACCACTAGGGTTCTCCCAAGTGCTCCCAAGGTCAAGTGCAGCTTGACGTGGCAAAGACTGCTTGAATTGTACCAGGATGTCTATTGCCATCAAAGGCATGGTAATTTTTGAGTTAATGCTGCTACTGCTTTTTCACTTCTGTGTATGTAGCCAGGCTGATGAAGGTAGAGGTGAAGCTTCTTCACTCCCAGGCCATTTCATGCCTCTGTTCTTGATCTCTTTGGCCTGGACATTGTACTTGTCTGTGGTTGGCACATGATGTATTAGAAAAATGAGATGCTGCCTTAAAACTCCTGGCAGTGATAATTTTTAAGTGCAGTGCTGGAACTGTATGTGGCATGCCCAGAAACATAATGTGGGGATGCACAAAGGAGTATAACAACATAAACCCCACTGGTGTAGTTTTGGAGGACTCTGCCTCATGCGGAACAAACCTGCCTGTTGCTAGACCATACTGATTATAGGACATGGACTCTTAAGTGATCTTTCCCTAAAGCTACACGGGGTTTTGTCATAAAGGGAGTTGATAGGATCTGTCCAAAGTAAGGCTCAGGATGATCAGGGGATCTACTCCTATGTTTTCTTCTGAGTGGTGTTTTATTTAGTGAGATGGTTGTATCCCTATGCCATTTCAGTCCTTCTATTTGCATACAGCATGCAGGATTTAGGATCAATATAAGATCCCATCACAAAGTTTAATGTTATAAATGAAAGTAGAAACAGACTAAAAAATGTTCAAGAATAATCAAAGGCTTGAAATTAAAAGAAAATTTCCAGCCATCAATAATGAGGTAATACAATAGTTTTCTAATAAAACCCAGGTTAATAAAAAAACCCCTTGCATTAAGATAGAGCTTTCTCAGTTTATGAAAGGTGTTATCTCTAATGCACTACCTCTAGTGGTAGAGAGCTGACTCGAGCTTTGTTTTCTTTTTCCTTTTTCCCTAGGCCTATGTATCTAATTGCACTTGCTTCTCCCATATTCAGAGAAAACAAGATAGGTTTTTTCATTTTGCTGCTCTTTAATTTGAATCTTCTCTAATAGCACCAAAAATGCAAATTCCCATGACTTCTAATTAACAAGCCCTTGAGTTAACAGTGATAGTATCATTTTAGTCACCCAGGTAGGCAGTGTTTTGTGTTTGTCATTACAATGCAAAATACAAACCTAATGCATTATTCTTTCATTATACTGCCATGACTCAGCTGTGAGGGTGTTTTGTTTTGCTTTTCCTGATGATACCATGTATTTATCTGCTGCCTCTTTGCCAGATGTTTTATGGCCAGATTGCTGCCTAAACTTCTTTCGAAGTAATTGCGGGACTGTCTTTTGATCACGCAACTCTGTGTATAACATCAAGTACTTACTCAAAAACCCACTAAAAGGCTCTCACATACACTTAAAGGAAAAGAAAAGGGAGTAAGGGAGAAAAGGGAAAGATACCAATGTTTGGCAATTCATAGCAAGTGGTGTCTTTTTTTTAAGAAAGGTACTAATGAGGCTTCACATCAGATTAGATGAGCTCCTAGTAAGGAGGTGTGATTCCTTTACCAGCCCTGAAATGTCTGAAAAAGACCCAAACGCATGGATAGCTCCTTGATTTAAAAAAAACAAACAAGAAACCCCACAACTGTGTAACAACTCTGCCAGTCCTGCAGGCTGTGACATGTTGTCATTTTCATGACAAACATAGTGCCAATGAACTTCCAGTGTAATTAAAATACCTTCGTTATGCAGTGGCAGCAATGTAATTGGTGTTCCAATTAAAGCATTTAGCGCTTTACATTCATGTTGCCTTTTTTGTGTTTTAGTTTGGTTTGGATTTTTTTGCCAGATACCAGTAGATTTGCATTGCTTTACATCTTACCAAACAGCTACTGCAGGGAGAAGCCTGTTCTGCTCTTGGAAAAGCCAAATTCAAGGATGCTTCGTGTCCTTGTTCTCTGAGGACAGATGAGGGGAGACTGCATGAAGCTTCCCTGGTTATTCTAAGTCCTGATAAGTGGATCAGAAAGTTATACATATATGGGCACTGATTATAAATTTACTGTTTCAGTATATGATGAAAACAATCACTTCTCATTTTTTGCAGTGGAATCGGATAAAGGGAGAAATCACTGTTATCTAGCTGAGTACTCTTTATTAAAACATGCAATGCTTAACCAGTAGTTATTTCTTGCTTTAGGATCCACTTTGACCTTTAACAGGTTAAAAAAAAAAAGCAGCTATCCAAACCACTTTTAACAATATAGGACAACACAGTGAGTATGCAAAAGCAAACAAAGTTGGTGGAAAGTACCCTATTATAAAATTCCCATAACCCTTGCTCTCCTAGCTGAAGACATTTTGAATATCTTTGACTGAATAGTAATTTCCACAAAATTCTCTCATCTGATTCATTTCTTGATACTCCAGCCCAAATAATATTGACAATATAATTTTCACAAGACATTATATAGGTCCTTTTAGGTATTACTTCATTGTTAATTATTTTTAAATTACATCAATTTCTACAAAAACCTGAACTTACAGGATTCTTAGTACATCAAAACTTATTCAATATAAAGTATTTAGCATGCTCAGTCTTAATACTTGTAGCAGTGAAAAACCACTATAATCTTTTGTCTAAATATTTACTTTTTTAACTACATGCATTTCATGGATAATTAGATATCCTAAGTAGTATGTCAAGCTTACTTCAGATCACTGGTAGAATAGAATTTTTAAAAATCCAGCAAAATGCTACAAGAAAGCTAATTTTTTCCACTTTTCGTTTTATTATTTTAGGATGCACATCTTTTAAATACATTTGTCTTAATAACTGAGACAATGCATTGCATATAAACATATATCTTTAATCTCTTTTTGAAAATTAATCATTAATAATTTATTAAAGCCACTAATAAAGATATTTAACCAATAACATAAAATCTGGTTTTCCTCAGATCAATAACCTGAATTTTATGTCAAACAATAAAAGCTAGAAACAGACACATGAAGATTAACTGTTAATGATGAATTAGCGAAACAAATATTTCCTGTTTCAAAAGGTAGGCCATCAGCTGCAAGACAGGTATTTCATGCTTGGTACATTTGCTAATACTTCATTACATGGCAGTACTTTCTCTACCACCTCTTAAACTATCTAACTAAATTTAACTAACTTAACAAGGTTACCTGTCTAGTTGACAAAGGGTAGCCAGTAGATGTGGTTTTTTTATTTTAGCAAAGCTTTTGATACTGTCTCTCACAGTATCCTTCTGGACAAAATGTCCAGCATACAGCTAGACAAGTCCATAATTCGCTGGGTGAACAATTGGCTGACAGGTCGGGCTCAAAGAGTTATAGTAAACGGGGTCGCATCAGGCTGGCGGCCAGTCACCAGTGGGGTTCCCCAGGGCTCAATTTTGGGGCCAGTGCTCTTTAATGTTTTTATAAATGATCTGGACACAGGAATCGAATGTACATTAAGTAACTTTGCCGATGATACTCAACTAGGAGGAGCTGTGGACTCCCTCGAGGGTAGAGACGCCTTACAGCGAGATCTGGATAGACTAGAGAGCTGGGCAATCACCAAGCGTATGAAATTTAACAAGAGCAAGTGCCAGATTCTCCAGCTGGGATGGGGTAATCCTGGTTATATGTACAAACTGGGGGACGAGAAGCTGGAGAGCTGCCCCGGGGAAAGAGATCTGGGGGTCTGGGTTGATGGCAAGTTGAATATGAGTCAGCAGTGTGCCCTGGCAGCCAAAAGGGCCAACTGTGTCCTGGGATTCATCAAGCACAGCATAGCTAGCCGGTTGAGGGAGATGATTGCCCCACTCTACAGTGCACTGGTGCAGCCCCACCTCGAATACTGTGTGCAGGTTTGGGTGCCTCAATATAAGGAGGACATCAAGCTATTAGAGTGTGTCCAGAGGAGGGCAACCAAGGTGGTGAAAGGTCTCGAGGGCAAGACTTATGAGGAGTGGCTGAGGTTGGTCACTTGGCTTGTTCAGCTTAGAGAATAGAAGGCTGAGGGGTGACCTCATCACAGTCTACAACTCCTCAAGAGGGGCAGCGGACTGGGAGGCACTGATCTCCTCTCTCTGGTGACCAGCAATAGGACACAAGGAAAAGGAATGAAGCTGCGCCAGGGCGAGTTCAGATTAGACATTAGGAAAAGGTTCTTCACCGAGAGGGTGGTCTGTCACTGGAACAGGCTCCCCAAGGAAGTGGTCAGGGCACCAAGCCTGTCACAGTTCAAGAAGCATCTGGACAATGCTCTTAGCCATGTGACTTAGTTTTAGGTAGTCCTGTGAGAAGCAGGGAGTTGGACTTGATGATCTTTATGGGTCCCTTCCAACTTGAGATATTCTGTTGTTATTTTGCAAAGAAGGAATTTTGAAAATGCCTTTCTCAGAAGCAAGCTGGCTGGTTTTTCCCCTTTAGTTCTGTCTGTTGCTCTAAATCCACAAGTTTATGCATACCTGTGAAAGACAATTAAAATTAACGTGATGGTATTGTAGTGGGACAAAAACTAGTGATGTAAAGAGGAAAACCATGGGATTTTCTTTCTTCATAATATTGATTAGTAAATAATTTTTCAGAGCCTATTCACTCATCAATTGTAATGTTCCTGTAAGGTGAGTTTTATGTATATGGCTGCAGTATAGCATATGGCCAATATTTTAAAGGTTCAAAACGTAACATCAGATGCGAAATTAATTGATTTCAAATTAATGTTAAATTCCATTTCAGATTCCATATCTGTCTCAGTATCCTTTGTGTGTGTATATAGCTTTTTGCCCCTGTTTTCAAAAACACTTTTTTCTCCTGCTTTTATGTGAAACACCTACACAAGCAGAAGAAATAACAAGGAAAATTGCTGAAAAAAAAGAAAGGAAACAGAATGCCTTTTACACTAATTTTTTGGTTACCATCATGTCAGTAACATTTGACTGCTGCAAATAGTAGAAAATAAAAGCAAGCTTCAGTAATTCTCATGTATAAATTGACAGCATTCCTTTAAATTAGAACTCATATTAATTAGTTTCTGCTGTCATATAGCCAAAGACAGTTATTTTTCATTCCCTTAGCACATGAAAGTTTAATGAGAGATTGTCTGCTTGAATAAGCATTGCCAAAAGTCATTAAATGTTCTCTAAGTGTCTTTTTTTCTCAAATAAACCATTCAAGATGCATTCAACAATCTATATAATATCTTGGTCATGGATCATCCCATATATTACAGAACACAGTTTGTTTTAGGTATCCTGTTGTCCTTTCAGCGTGAGTAAAAGCAAGTAGTACAAGCCAGTTAACATAACTATGCTGGAAGATATCATAAGTTTGTCTCAGTCTTTTCCTTCTGTTTTCCAGCTGCCCTCTCCCTTGCTTTTTTGGAGGATTGATTCACATATTGGCATAAGGCTATGCCAAGCTCATTTTAAGTTTGGAAGCAACAGATATTTGTCCAGTATTCTTTCACATTTTATCACCACTTCTGTGATAATGTCAGTAATTCCGAGAATGGTTTGCAGATGCTTCATTAAGCTTCTTGTTATCATTGACTTTCAGTTGTCAAGTTTGCCACAGTACAATAATGCTGAAATTATAGTTGCATCAGATAGCTTTATCTCATGCTGAAGGATATATGCTTCATTCTCCAGATGTCCAAAGCATGTAGATGCTTTTCATATTCATGCATTTTGTTCCTCACCTTCTAGTCCATTGCAGTTTATAGTGGTATTCAAATATATAAGGGGGCAAATGGGTTTCACTGCTGCTCACTGAACAGAGTTATCTTGGCCTTTTCAGGTTGGAAATAGATGCTTCTTATGCAAGTACCTGTTTCATGCCTTGTCCTGGGCTGTCAGCAGCAAAGACCCACCCTCCAAATTCCAGTGTAAAAGAAATTTGACTTTCTCTGAGTGTATGTGAGGACAGCAAACCTGGAAGTTTTTCTGTATTGCTATGAGGGGATGCTCACCACAGTTTTGCTACCCTGAAATTCTCCTACCTTTGTCTATGTTTTATAAACTGTTGTGGATTTCACTGTGCATAGGGCCAGAAGGGATCATGCCAACATCCCGGCTTGTCCCTGCATAACATTAGCTGTTGCAGTTCATTCGATTACTCTTGTGTATAAAAAAGAACTTGCACAAGTCTATACACTCTTAATTCAAAGTTATCAAATATGAATATAGTTGCAGTTTGCTATATCCATTTTCTTTGTTTTTAATAGTAACACTTAGTATCTGAAGCCTAATTTTCAAATACAATGGATGAAGCATGGATTTTGCTTCCAAATATCTATCTTGAAAATACTAGGAATATAGAAGGGAAAAAATGTTCCTGTATTGGAGAAATAAGACTCTTGAAGTCAGTTTCCAGCTATGACACTGATTTTGGCTGAATGCCTTATGGGTTTTCTGTTGCCTCTGCTTTTCCATCTGTAACACCTGAATGAATAGACAAAACTACTTAAATATGAAAAGAAAGTGCTAGTAAAGCAGGTTTCAATCACTGTGGTTTACAGAGCCTTTTGGAATGAGCTAAACATCCAACAGATACTCTTTAGATCGAGAGATGCTGTTTACGTAATTCCCACCTGAAAAAACAGGAACTTATTTGAATCATTCTAATATTCTTTAAATCAGAATGAAGACTTGCAAGTATATGCACTATAAAGGTCTTGCCCCATTTTTGAGTTTCAACAAAATATATACCAGACCTGAGCTTGTTGCACTTGATAATCAAAACAATAGATCACAGGCACAATATTGAACAGGAATAATTTACCTAAATCATCTTGGAGAAGCTTCAGAATCAGAACTAGTCCATCTCTTCAATGGTTAATGGGTTGTTCTGTAATGTAGTAGTTAGTGTTAGCTAAGGTTCTTCAGAAAGATCTATTGATTTTAGAGATTTCTAAACCTGTTCCCATCTAAATTAATTAAAAGAACCTGATTTTTATAAACTGGTGAATATTCACCATCTGATATCAAGACTGCCATTATTATATTCACAGGGAACACATCTCAGTTAAGTCTGGATTTATCTACCACCCACTCAGTGAATCTGCAAGCATGTTCTTAAGCTAGAAGGCAGACAGGCTGGCAGATGCTTCAGAGGCAGAATGAAGATAGCCCAGCACTTTTGCGTAGGTCCAGGCTCTTCCGCTGCAGGGCTGAAACTAAGAAGGTGGTAAGACTAAACTTGTAATTATTCCAAGCTCATCTCACCTGTGAAAACTGAGCTGTGCTAGAAATTAGAAATACAGATTAAAAAAATACATTATTAAGGCAGCTTTCTTCCAAGACTGCACTTTACGTAATGTCATAGAGGAGAACCTTATCTCAAACTGAGGTTTCTTCAGAAAGAGCTGCTTTGAGCTGCTTCTGAAATCAGCTAATATCACCCAAGATCTTCATAAGTGTAGGTTCATTTCATTCAGATAGAACATTTTAGACATTTTCATAGTGTAGTGTAGGTAACCTGATTTGCTCATTTAAATTTTCTTCTGTGGTATAATAGCATTAAACTGTATCACTTAAAGGGAAAAAGACATCCAAGTTCAGCAAATGCATTAGCCTGGCCTTGAGAATTTGTTACTGCATTAACAACTTCAACATTTATGAACAAGTTGGAGAATACTTAACCCAACACAAGTAAAAGCAGAAAACACCTGCTGTGTTTTCTTTTGCCATAGTCTTCTCTTTGTCATTAGAATACACAGACATTGATGGTATTTGGGGATTGCACTACAATGGTGCTTTTTAAGGCTATGATTAACTAGCTGATAGCAGTGTTGATTTAACTTCTTGCCTGACTATGACCACAATTCACAACTGAAACTTTGTCATTTAGCCAACACAACAGTAATAATGTACCCTACAATAATATTGTGTGGAGTGGATCTTTTATTCCCTAGTGCAGACTCATGATTCTCAATTACTTCTTCAGGAAGATGTTAAAGTACATTCTTCACAGGAACAGAATATATATGGGGAAGAAAGGTTTTTTGAAAGATAGAGACAAAATGGTAAGCATAAATAGCAAAATTGCAGTCCTGACAATTACCTATTTTTACATTCCCTTGGCATTTATATTTGAAAACTGCATTGCTGTTCAGTGTTATGTTCTAATTTCAGTTGAGAAATTGTTTTCCTTCCCTGTTGCAATTTTAAATTCTTTGGTATGCTCTGTTCTATTCTTAAGTTGGCTGTGTTTTAATAGGGAATAAGAGACTCCCTTAAGTACATAGGGGTTTTTTAATAAAATTATTTGGAATACTCTGTGTGGAAAAAATTCTATGGGAGAGTAAAACTGACCTCTTGAGTTTTCCCTACTTCTCCTTCTTTTCCTACCTTCTAAAAAAAGTTCCCAGCTACAACAGGACTTCTCTCACTTGGTCATAGCACTTTTTGTCACCGGTGGACAACCCCAATCTTATGAAAAATACAATATAAGCAATCCAAATGTTAGGACTGTGCAGTGTTGCAGGTAAGAAAATGTTACTGATAATTATATAATAGCTGAGATCGATTACTGTGAAAATATGGTGAAGAGACAGAACCTGCTGCTTGAAAAGCTTCATCTGTGTTGCACGGAGCTACCAGCAGAAGTTATATTCAAAGCATTAGGTCCCCAAAACTCTTTATGATTGAAAGAAAATCAGTAGTGTCATGTTCACCTGGATTTCCAAAATGTCTTTTACAAAATTTGTCACTGAAGGCTCATTAAAAAAAATGAATTAATTATGGGATAAGAAGGAAGGTGCTCTCTTGTATGAAATATTGGTTGAAAGATAGTAAATAAAGAGAAGTAAACAGTTTTCATGGTTAAAGGACAGACATCAGTAGAAATTCCTGAGGGAATCTGGAAAAGGAGCAGCGAGATACCAAAAGTATTACTGAGATATTCAGGATAGTGAAGATGAAATCTATGTATAAAGAACTTCAGGAGGTCCAAATAAGGCTGAGTGGCTAAGCTCTAAAATGGTAGGTGGAATTCAAAAGGTTAATGCTAAGTGATTAACACAGATGGGGAAAAAAAGTAATTATTTTCAATGCAGAATGAAATTTAGGGGCTGTAACACAATTCTAGGAAAATGTTAGCTTGGTGATCAGTAGTGGTCAGCAAGCAAATCAAATGTGGAGAATATTAGGAAAGATGACAATTAAGACACTATAAATCCTTCCTGTGCCCACAATTTGGATACAATATGCAGTATTGGTTACTCCATCTCAAAAAGGATAAAGAAGCAGAAGAGATTCAGAAAACATCAATAAAGGTGGTCAAAGATGAGGAACAGCCTGTTTACAAGGAGCAGTTGCATAGACCAAGACTCTTCAGGCTGGGAAAGAGATAACTGAAGGGAAATATGCTGCTGGAAGTCTGACATCCAGAGTGGAAAAGGGTAAGAAGGGATTTTTTGTTTATTGTATCTTCTAATACAAGAATTAAGCTGTGTTAAATGAAACATAAGGTTCAGAACAAACAGAAGAAGGTAAATAATATAAAATCTCCACTGTTTTTTATTTTATTTATCAAAAAATGATCACTAACATCCCCCTTTTTTCATTTAGTCAAACAATGTCTATTTACAAAACGATTTCATCTTTTTCTTTTAAACCTCGCATTTTAAATTCTCCCAATTATTTTTTTCTAAATTACATTCTTTTTGTAAAGAATATTTTATTATTACATGAAGAACAGACTTATTTATTATCTTTGCGACTTTTATATTTAAGTCATAATATATATTATATTTTTAGAAGACATTTCTGCCTCTCAAAAGGTCAGCTGCCTCACCTACAGACAAGACTGCAGATATTTCAGTGCAAGACTGCATATTTCAAAAAGCAGAAAACAAGATCACAAGAGTCAGAAATATATATATTTGCAATAGACAACATGGAAGAGAGCAGACTACCAAAGGCTTAGTTTCTTTTTCCCTAAGGAAACTGACTATATTTTCTTAACCTTTTAGTGCTGTCTGACAAATGTTTACTGTTGAAAAAGGAAAAAAGTTAATGTGTAGTGATGTGTCATGTTCTTCTGTGCCTAATGCTGTTCTTTGATTCTATTCTTAGATTTCTAGCACAGAAACTTTGAATACCTTCATATTAGTAAGGTCTGACACTTGTAAAATCCTGTATTAAAAAAAGAAAAAGTTCTTGACTATATATAGTTTGTATATGCTGTAGGTTTTAAAACTGACAGAAGACTGGCATCTACTCGAATACCTATCTGTAGCTGCAGTTTTAGATGTATTTTTGGCTAACATTTGACAGAAGCTACTTCAAATGTCTCTTTCAGTTCTGTTTTTTCATCTCTGTCTCTGTATACCTTCTGTTTGAAGACAAGTCACCTGAGTGGCTTAGGGATCAGGGTAAGCTCATCCGAAAGGTCGTGATATGGTAAATCCTGACCTACTCCTACACAGACATAAATCTACATCTGTAGAAATGCAACTACAGAGATGGAGAGTCCTTACACTCACATGAGGCTCCACCAAGAGTGGCCCCATTACAGTTATCTGAGATACACATGAGCATACCTGGGGGTCAGAAGGGAAATGTCGTTCTGCTGTGAGGCATTCACTCCTGTTGTCTTCCTCTAGTGATGTCACACCTGAATCACTATTTTGTTTTACAGTGGGTGAGGTGGAGTCCTTATTTTGAGTCCACAGCTGCATTCTGGGTCCTTGAGTCTATAACTATGCAAATAAGCTACCTAAGTTCTGAAGAGAGATGGGGCCTGAAGTTGTAAAAGTGAATATGGATAGAGGTGAAGTTTGTTGCAGCAGCCCTGCAATAGCATCTGCCATAGAGTTTGGAAAATTTCTTTTCTTCCTCCCCTGCAGGCCACCTCAGTGAAATTCAGTTCATTTGCCATGGTTGTAATCACTCTAAATCTAGTACTAAGTATAAGCACATGCAAGTAATTGAAAATTAAGAATTTACTTATTCTTTCTCCAGAAAGGCACAATACAGACTATTTGTGTTCCTACAAACTATTAGAGATTTGCTCACTGATTTTATTATGGCATTTATTATTAGCAAGTCTTAAGCCATCTAGATCCAAAATAATCTAGATTAAGTATCTTGAAATGTCTTTCAAGGCTGGAAAATTCTAAAAGTTAATACAAGTATGGAACAGGTTTTCCTATTTGTTTTGAAAGACTAGTGGTTCCCATATTAGTGAAGAGCTACAGTGATTCTTGAAGGCTAAGGATTACCATTTATTTCAGCACAAAATAATTCTTTGTAGCAATTTCCTCAAGCAATTAAAAAAATGTACATGTACCATAATCTGAATGGTTTAATTCAATGCTTTTCAAAATTTCTTCCTTTGACAACACAAATACATATTTAGATTCATTAATTGCTGTGGTGATTAACCCTTAAAACATATAGCATATTTCTTAGCTTAAAAAAAATTGAGTTGCAAGTCTTTTTTTTTTTTTTTGTTTTAAAATTATTAGCAATTACTAGCAACCTGCATTCATATCTAGAGAAGTCCCTGGAAACTTAGATACTTAAATATTAACCTAATTGTTATCCAGAAGTTCTACATAAGTGTTTGAGGTTTTTTATTCTGATGTTCCACCTCCATATACTAACTAAAAAGTTCAGGTAGCTCTTTGCTTTGGTGAGGGTTATGATACTGAACAGAACTGAATAGGGAAATAAAGAGGATTTCTCTCTCCAAGACATCCAAACCCTTCAGAATTAACAAGAAACCTTTCGGTCTTCCTTGGAGTGAACTGATTCAGTGCTAAGTGAAAAGATCTTAACGTATCCTTTATTACAGATAGTTTTCCTCAACAAAGGGGCCTATTTCAGTTTATAGTTAGGAAGTACTACGAACTTGGTGCTTCTATCCTCTAGCCTAATAAGTACTGGTAAACAAACCATAAAAACCCCAAACGGTCTTTGTGCTTCTTGCTGTACAGTCAAAAAGTCAAACGTTGTTTCTAGGATAAGGATCTTGTTATCTGCTATGTTAGGTATAACACATATAGAGATATCTCTACTGAAAGAATTTAGAAAAATAAGGAAATATTCAAAGTAAGGATACATAGCAGAAAGAAGGTTTAGTGCATAATGAAATAGTAAAGGGAACCCTCACACAGGAAAGAAGTTGTAAGAAAGTATGCAAATATGAGGTAGGAGTGATTAGAAAGAGTAGGGTGACTGAACTGATGAGGAAAAAACAGAACAAATGTTTCCTAAAACATTTTGATTAATTTAGTTGTCTGTTGTGTTCTGTTTCTTACTCTGGTAGAAATTGAGTCTTTATGATACTATGTAGTAGAAAATAAATTAGTATACATGCAATTCATGGAAAATATAAACAGTAGGAGTACATGGCAATGCAAGCCTTGCTTTTCTGTGACAAGGTAAGGCTTTTGGTCATAATTCATAATCCTTGACAGTGCTATTATTCATTGATTGCATAGTAGACATTACTGGTAGCAAAGTGGTTTGGCAAAAATCAATGGGTTACTGTATTATGTGGTTATAAACTATCCAGGGAGGACATTTAGGGCATGGAGATTGGGAGAGTTTTCATTCATACAAAAGATTCAGAATTTGAGATCAGCTTAGTGAGAGACTGTGGAGCAGAACACCCGTGGTCTAAAAATACAAAGTCTTACAAATGCAAAAATACAAATGTGTTATCCAGTTTCTCCAGTGAAACAGGATACTGACTGCATGATAGGAGGGAAACCAGACTAGATTTCTGGGGCTGGCAATACATTAACAGGCACATCAGTGGTTCAGTTGATAATAAAATCACAGAAAAGTTGGTTGGAAGGAAATCTAATCTAATCCCACTTTCCCTCACAGTGAAATTGTAACTTAAACTAGATCAAATCAACTGAGTCCTGAATGTCTATAACTTTCTGGTACCTATCAATAGTGTTCTGCATTTTTTGGCATATTACAGAAAGAGTATTAGCTGCCTCTCATTTATGTATGACAAAATGCAGAATAGCCAAAAGTTTCAGACTGAATATTTGTTTACAGGCAATTGCCTCTGAGAAATTCTGTTTCACTGAAAACTGAAGTTATTCTTGACCTTGGCTGAGATTGACTCAATTATTTGGAACCTTAAATTAAAATCCCAAACATGAGACGTATAGAACATCAAGATTTCTGGTGTTCATAAAGAACATTTATAATCACACTACTGAATATGAGCAATTATAGTATGGCTTGAATATTCTGTCATAATGGATTGATCTCAAGAAGTTAATGTACTAAATTTCTAGATCAGAAAATTCCATAGTTTTAGTGTAAATACAAGTATTAAGTCAGCAAAACATGACTAAAGTGAACATCTATAAGATTGGCTTCTTTTGGCCTAGAGAATTTTTGATCCCTAAGTCAAGGACATTTAAAAAAATGTAGAACTATTCTATTTACTACAATGGAAGATTATTAATAAAGTTGTATAAAATATTTCCAACAAGCAGCAAATATATTTAAAAATTTAGGGGAAAAGCTAGTGGGATGGGCAACATTCTCATTTATTGAATTTGCTGAAATAATTCAGATAATATTGCATGCTTTTTCAAATAAGTTTTATTTACTAAACTCTACATCAATTTAAAGTTTAATCTTAAAGTAATTGAAATTAAATTAACATTTAAAATGTAATGTTTCATCTCAGAAACACCCAAACTTTCAAGTCTTTTTAAAAATGAAATGTTTTCTCCAAAACTGTCATTAAGCAGCATTCCTGCTAGGTGTAAAACTGCCTCTCTGTTTGTCACGAGATTTTTGCCTTTTAACAGATTTATGGCAGAAAATATGAGATTACTGGAATTGATTCAAAAATTTTCTCCCCAGCATAAATTCCTTGGCTTCTTAACTTTACTGTATGTTATTAGGAGTAGAAACCACCACCAAAGCAACATAAGAGAAGTGACAGTGGGATGTGGTAGAGAAAAAACAGCTAGGCATGTCACAACAGGCGATGCTTCCAATCATTTCAGCAACTCCTGTTCCACACATGTCCAGCTTGGGTTAGCAGTAGCCTGTCTCTATGCCAGGTCAACATCAGAACTCCTCAATAATAGCATGAAAAAACATCTCATTGATCTCTGCAGAATATTGCTGTTTCAAGATTTATTACTTGCAAGAAGAATGGTGGACAATTATTTTACTCAGTGTATCCTCACAGCATTGGTATCTTGTCCAAAAATATTACAGTTCTGAGCCTTCAGGAGGTATAGGTTTTAAATATGATTGCACATGAAAGAGAAGAGCTAATGCAATGTTCTAATGAAGCAGTACCTAATGCTTGACAGTTGGTAAGCTTTTCTACATGCTGCTTTGGTCTTTATTTCTGATAGGTAGTGTTGTCCCAGTTTCTTCTGGGTAAGCCCCATCTACTGGAACGATCTCAAGAAAAGAAGGGTCTTCTAATTTAGGCCTGTGCAGGAGGACTGAAGATTCATATGGCTTAAGTCCTTTATCCATCCTTTTTCTTCATTATGCGTCCAGGATGCAGCTCGGGACCTGGACTTTGGTGTTTGTAGAGCAGCTTTTTGTGTTAGTCTCTCCCGTTGCCATGGAAATAATCTAATGCATTTTTGGAAGTTTTCATCTGTTAAGCATTCCAATCTGCTTTCATGCCATAAACACAATACTGCTTTCTTACAAAATACACACTTTCCGGTATCAAAGCCCTTATTTCTTTGCTGTCTATATAGTGTCAGCCAATGTTCTCTGCACTTTTAGATTCCCTTTATCAGTATAAATGATCTCTTCCTAAATCTAGCTTGTTTATTGAGTCCTAAGATTAAATAGCATTTGTTTTTACTGTAGGAACCAAAATTTCTTATGCTTAATATGAAAAAGTAAAGATATAACAAAGCTACTACTGTAGCTTGGATCAAAATTTTGATGGTAATCACTGTATGTGAAATAAGAGATAAGTATGATGTATGACTACATACAAAATAAGCAGTTGCTATATGTGAAATAATGTGAGGAAATAAACAGCAAATTACCTCTGACAATAGCAACTTACTTTGATTTGCACACACAAATAAGACTTGATTATATGTTTGGGTGCAGATATCATCTGGAAGAGGATGGGTACTGTGCATTCATGAACGAAGTAGTAAGAGACCTTGTGTTCCTAGAGCAAGACTCCAGGAGTAGATAAGCAGGGATGTAAGCCTGTGTTGCCACATAGAATGAAAAACTACTGTGTTAAATAGAGTACAAAATTTTTAGCCATAATCCTCAAATAAAGCAAAAGTTTTTTTGTTTTAGCAGAAGATAACCAGTACTGCTTTACTTATTACTCCCATACTACTTGATCCAGATAAACATACTGTTTTGCTTTCACCTTATTTATGAGCTTTAATGTTTCAGGAAATGAACCGAGTAACAAGTAGGAAAATTGTCACATAGTTGCGCTAAATTTTCTATACAACATACTAGTGAGTCCCTAAGTTGCAGTACTGTATCTAGATTCTGCAATTTAGAAGGTTGTGGAGTGACTGAAAAGATTCCAGAAATTACACTAGAAAGCTGGAGCAGTTATAGAACTAGAAAATATGGCCTACATGGAAAGATTGAAAGAGGAAACATTTTCCAAATATATAAAATGTAGCTTATGGAGGAAAGAAATGTTTCCAGAATGGTAGGAGGGAAGTGGCTTAAATTATAATAAGAGACTTGGTTAAAGGAGAACACTTAAAATGTTCCTACCAGTGAAACTACTAAAATGTTGAAGAGAATTTTCTGGTGAGACTGTGAAGCCACCATTGATGGAATCTCAATCATCAGAGACTTAAGAAGAGTTCAGATAATTATTAAACAGAAATGACACAGACATAATTAATTTTGCCTTCAGGTAAGACAATGAGTCCTTTCCAGTTTGTTCTTTAAAGTTATATTTATGATAGATGTCTACAAAGCTACTGGTTTCTCTTTCAGATTTCTCTTTTACAGGATATCTATTTTGAGCAGAAGGCACTTCTGAATCCCAAATTGCTTGCCTTTGACTGCAACACTCCTTGTTGGCAAGTCAAGGATTAATCTTTAATTACAGGTACTACATTTCATAAAACAGTCTCTCTCTGTCTATAGTGGGCCATTTCTGTCTGTAAAAATGCACAATTCAGTCTTTCAGTGCCCAAATGTGCAGATTAAACCTCTTTAATCTGGCACAGGGAATCCAGGCAGAACAGCCTTGTGTCCCACTCCAATATATGTGTATCTTCTGAGTCTGAAAAGCTCATTTGTGTCCCCAGTGATGCTGTGTTAGTATAGACAGTGCAGATGGTGCCAAGCAGCTTCCTGTGTCTCTTTAGTGGGTGTTTGCTGTGTCTTGTTTTCTGTAGCACCTTCCCAAGGTTACAGCCATTTCAGTCATCCCTCTTTTTCATGCTGTGGATCTGCTATCATTCATGAGGGGATCTGCTTTTTATTCATTTTTCATTATTTTGGATAAAGAGCCTAAGGAACTAGGATTCCCACTAAGTTGTCTTGTGGGTCACCCTCTCTCCTTATCCCACTGAAATTCTTGTACCACCTCTGGATGGTGAGTAGCCCACTGAAAAACCTGAGGCAGTCAAAGCTCTGCTATCTATCCAGATTGTTCAGAAAGTATTAGTCATCATCTAGGGTTGAGCATCACTTTCTACTATTCATCTGACACTTTAGCTCAGACAACTGTGCAGTGACCTACAAGAAAGAGAGGAGCTATTAAGTGTCCATGCCAAAGTATCCTGAAATGAATGTAGAAGCTTCCCAGATATTCGTAGTTCTTCAAACCACAGCTGGGACAATATGACCATATTGCTTCTGGACACTTTAATCCCATAAATACTAAGATGAAGATTTACAAGATTTTTTTCCAAGTAGCACATGGTCCATGTGTATGAGAGAGAACTGCAAAGGTTTGCAGCAAGAGGAAAAGCCTTGCAGTAGTATCGGGAGACCTCTTGTGACTACTAGGATTCAATATACTTTTGTGTCTGCTGGTGTTAAACTATATGACTATGGCATCCTGTACATTCCTCAAATATTACAAAACATGGTATCCCTTTTGCTGTGAGAAGAACATAGGACACAATGCTTGTTAGCAGTTGGAACATAATTCATATGCTCTGGGACTGCATTTTTCAGTTCATTTTTTCCTGAAGGAAATTCTGTTCATGCACGCCAAAATTTATCCACAATGTGAACTGAAGCATGACAAATGGAGGTGATTGGAGATTCACTGCAAAAACACATTCCTTCTCCAAACTAAAATGCTAATGTGCGTTAACACTTTAAAATTTCCCCTCCTATTCTGAATCTTAATTAAACCTGTAAGTCTAATATGTAGTTCTAAAATGTTTTACATGAAAAAAGTTTTAAAATTTAATGTGTTTTTGAGTAATCTTATTGCATGTATTTGTAAAGACAGGATCTCTGGAGTGTGAACAACTTAAAAATGAATTCTTTGCATAAGAAGAAATACCCTAGTCTGCTAAATAACTCACTTAACCCATCTTCTTACTGAATTGATCAATTCTTTTCTCTGTGCTCATACTCACACTATTATAATCTGACCTGCCCAGATGATTGCACTGAAATGAGTTAAGAAAAAAGAAATAATAAAAAAAAGCAATTTCCTTTTTGACCTGTGCTACTGGGTGATCTACAGGCTCAAAGTAAAAAAAAAAAAAAGATGCCTTTTGCTTAAAATGGTTTATTAGCTGATTGACTTACAAAAGTTAAATATAAAATCTTCAAATTTCACATCAGCCAATACTATCTGAAAAGGACTACTTCTTCCATTACTGAAATGCAACTCTGCTTTTGCCATCTAAATTGACAGTCTTTAAACAGTACTATTTAAGGGGAGGAAAAACTGGGGATATAAGCGCATCTTATTGCAACTTTCAAAGAAACTTAGATATGTGGTATATAAATGTACACTTGGCACTCAGCCAAGACACCAGGGCTAATGTTCTGATGCTTACAGAAAGTGCTGTGGGGGTAAAATGATCACTGATTTTAATTAGCTGATGTCTGCACAGCACTTTCCAAGATAAAGTGCATTGTTTTATTGTTATTTATTTTATATCTCAACAGAAAGGAAATGCATGTGATCACAGGTGTGACTCATCAAGATACACAACAGAAGACTTTTTGGGTAAACTTATGGCTAAAAAGGCTAGAGACAGAAAATGTATGACAGCTGTGGGATGTGGGAAGACACAAAAACTGAGGATGTTAAAGAAAAGTCAGCAATCTTGACTTGAGATGTGTTTTCTGCCTTCTGCTGAACAGACTGAGGGTTACTCAGTTACCTCTTCTTGATGTTAAGCACGGACAGATAAGATTCTCTCTTTAACCTTCACCATTAAATGCTTGTGTGTTCATCAAAGGCAGATCAGAATTCAACTCCTGCTCTTGCTGTGATGCTCCATATAGTGATGCTCTGTAACATAGGATTGTAGAGTATTTGTCAAGGGACCCCAGCTTTCTTAAAGTAGGAATACGAAAAAAAAATTTGCTTTTCTCTCTTGAGCACATCATTGCTACACAAAATTCAGTGTTTCAATACTTGTCCCATTTGCACATTTAACCTGGCCACTTCAGTAGGAGAACAGCGTGTGACATGCTATTAGCTGCTTGGGCCTCTGATGCCAGCTGAGAGCAGGGAAACCACAAATGTATGAAAACTGATAAGAAAAAAAACAGGTTATCCTGTATTTTTTAAAAGGTTTGACTCTTCTTAATTTTGTTTAAAGCTCATATTAGCTTCTTTCATTTCACCCATTTTACAACTTGGAAATTAAAACAATGTAATCAACACAGACATAATCTTAAGTGTTTATCATCATAAAATCAAAGCTCAGAACAAGCATTACATAAAAGGTAGTTGTTGGCCAGTTAAAACTCTGTTTTGGTTTGGTTTTTTCACATATAGAGATATCAAAAAATATGATTTAGGACTCCTATAAACCTTAATCAATATTAGCTGCACAAACCTAGTCATCTAGCTTCATCAGCCAATGAAGACAAATAAGCACCTCTAGTGGGGATTTTTTTTAATCCTAAAACATATGGTGTAAAAAGTTAGAAGAGATTAACCCTACTCTGTGCTATGCTACCTCAAATTGCTTATACCATTATGTTTGCCACATAGATGGGATAGGCCCTAATCTTTGTAGGCATCTGTGACTGGAAACAAAAGAAAATTCTAAAATTATTCTATAAATTTATCTGGATTATGATGAAATGTGAGCAGCAAAGCTTCCGTTATGGCAGGGGGGGTGGAGTAATGTCCCTGAAATGTCCCTGAAGAAGGAATCAAGAAAACCATAAGTCACTTCTGTTTAATTCTGATCTAAAATGGTGATTTTTCTGGGCTTTCAAAGGGTGATCTACTGATAAAGCCTCTCAATCCAAGTTAAATGTTTTAAAAACACAAGGTAGACCTGTTATCTTTTATATGCAGCTTTTTGAAATGTATCCTAAATAAGAACCCTGGATGGTTCACTGCATCTTTAACAAGCTCAAAAAAGCTATAAAGTATTGAGCATAGACAAGGATAAACTTGTTGAGATGGAAATCAGGTCATCTTATTTCCCTAAGAACACTTTCCTTGAAACAGATATCTCTGCATGTTATTTTTTTCAAATATTTTGGGGACAGCTTAATGATCTCTGTGTATTCAAAGTAAAGTGTTTTTAAGGATCAAGATAACTTCCATTTTTTATATTTGTTTCCTTTGGGGTTTTGTTTTTCTTATAGTGCTGGTAGCCTTTCCTCTCTAGGTGGACAAGTACTTCCCCTAGCTTTCTGTCATTCACACTGGGAAAACTTATATCTTCTCAGTTAAACTCTTTTGTTAAAGATTTTCAGCGAGTTCAAAAGCAATTAGTTAATGGAAACTTATAGTTAAAGATGTTTCAGGTAGACTGATGTCAATTTTTTTATTTCAGCATTCTTTCCTCATCAGTTTTAGCTGATTGGGAGAATTTTTAGAAATACTTTTTTTAACCCAATGTTTTTGAGTTCAGAATGGTTACTGATCTTTCTCCCCTTGTAACCATGGATGGGAAGATTTCAATAATAATAATTATCTTTGTAGGAGTTTAAATCCCTAATCAAATTCATAGTCCTGTTGCTCTAAATCTACCACGTATTGAAAAAGCATACTCTTAAGAATCAAATTCCTAAAAGACAAGATCTATCAACAAACCTAGACAGATAATGAGTAAGTAAAATGTGAAAAACATGGAAAGAATGTTTCATTTCCCCTACCCCATGATCTGCAAGGTGTTAATATATGTGTGAAAAGTAGTGTTGTGTGATACCAACAGATTGTGGGTTTTGTACACAGTGCTCCATGGATTTTTGTCTCCAACAAGATGTGCAGCATGTGTCCTCTGATCAGTAACAAAAGTCTCTTCTGTGTGAACTGGCTCAGAGTGAGGGGCAATATGTAATTTGACTAAGGGCAGGGATATGCACTTTGCCTAAGTTTTCTTTTAAGATTGTGCTTACTGCGTTTGTCATTCATATAAAACTAAATCTTCACTGCATCTTCTAATCTTAATTAAACCCCTGCTGTTACTAATTGTGCTTCTACCCTAAGATCCCTATGAACTGTTGGGGTGTGCTGTTTTTGGCTGGGATAGAGTTAATTTTCTTCACAGTAGCTCGTATGGGGCTGTGTTTTGGATTTGTGCTGAAAACAGTGTTGATAATACAGGGATGTTTTAGTTACTGCTGAGCAGTGCTGACACAGTCAAGGCCTTTTCTGCCTCTCACCCCAGCCCACCAGCAAGTAGGCTAGGGGTGCCCAAGAAGTTGGGAGGGGACACAGCTGGGACAGCTGACCCCAACTGACCAAAGGGATATCCCATACCATATGATATGGTGCTCAGCAGTAAAAGCTGGGGAAAGAAGGAGGAAGCAGGGGATGTTTGGAGTGATGGCATCTTGTCTTCCCAAGTAACCGTTACGCGTGATGGAGCCCTGCTTTCCTGGAGATGGCTGAACAGCTGCCTGCCCATGGGAAGCAGGGAATGAATTCCTTGTTTTGCTTTGCTTGCATGCACGGCTTTTGGTTTACCTATTAAACTGTCTTTATCTCAACCCATGAGTGTTCTCACTTTTACCCTTCTGATTCTCTCCCCCATCCCACCGGGGGGGAGTGAGTGAGTGGCTGTGTGGTGCTTAGCTGCTGGCCAGGGTTATATAGACCAGGAAGAAGATACGATGTCTAGAAAACAAATGCAAAATACTAGCCAGTAGAATATTACTGGTACAAAGAGTGTTTTTTCTAAATTACCTTCACACCACGGATTTTTTCATTTAGTTTCAGTACCCACGCCATTGCAGCGCCCAAAAAAATAACAAGGTACAGAACTGTAAGCCAATTGCTAACAAATCAGTCCAGAAATAGTCCAAAAAGAGAAATTAGTTAGCTTTGCCATTTTAATAAAATTATAGTATGAGGGTAACATGATTATGAACTATTAGAAATAAACAGGTCTACATTTCTTGGGTTTTTTTGGACTGCTTTTGCGAAAAATTTAAGTGTGTGTATAAGAAGCTAGGAATTGCAGCTTCTGTTCAGCTTTCAGCCACTATATTCTCTCAAAGAGTGGCAGCGAACAAGCTTTTTCCACTTCTTGAATATGAACATCTGCAAGTGCAAAAAGGACTTTTAGGGATGAAAAGTTACTAGCTATTTCCTTGTCTGATCAAGGGGTGTTTGTATAGTAATTCATATAGAATATTGTTTGAACATAGAAGACAAAAAGCTTACATCAAGTGTAAAAATATAAATGTACTTATGGCTTGTAGGTTTTTCTGGTGTCTTCTATCTATGTGTCTCTGCACCTAGTTTGTAAACCCTACATTACCTTTCTGAAAGTCCATAGTAATTCAGATATTACTCAAATATTTGCCAATGTGGTGACACTCCTAATGACTCCCTTCAAAGCCTGTGTATTGTAGCTGAGAGATTAATTTCCCTTTTTCATCTGCATTTACATTTACAGGAGATTGTCCAAAATTGCTGGGTTTGCATGATATACTTCTGTATACTGAGATATTACTAAACAGCTAGGGAGGAATTGCTCCATTCTTACTGTGTTGTCTCTTCATTTTTGCATTTGCAGATTGTCCAGGGTGACGTTTTTAAAGGTTTAACCATTTATTAGGTGTGAGAGAGTAAAATTGTTTAGAATGTAATAGACTTCTTTAGAGAAGCATCTGAAAATTATTATAAGAATACACCCTGATCTTCCAAAGAAATTTAGAAGTTTAGAATACTTTAGAAAGTGATCTCAAGTTAAAAAGGAGATGTGAGGAAAGATACTTAATTACTATCTGTTTCTTACTGCATTGATAATGTTTTATCTGTTTTTACATGTGCTAACACAGTCAGCAGGAACAAATGCATTTGTAAAGTATGGTTTCTGTGTCATACTTTTCTCCCTTATCCACCAGAAAGTTGTTCAAAGCAAATCCTCCTAAGTAATACTGGATCTGTTGATAGCTAGGTTTATCCTCTTCTGTTCATATCATATTATCTTAAGAAACAGAATATTCATTCTAGAACTGCTGTCAAAATTAGGGATTGATCTGTTTAGGTCTTTGTTGCATATACTTCCTATTTTACTAATTATCAATACATTACCACTGAGACATCCAAAGTCCATTATTCAGAAGAACCATACACTGTTAGTTGTTTTTGATGCATATAACTTTCATGCACATCAACTGGTAGGAGAACATAGCTCAAGACATGAGGCATTTATTTCTCAAAGACATCTGAGCAAATAGCGTCCTTTGCCACTCTAGTCTATGTGTGTCTTTAAGTCACAGCATTTCCATTGACTTTCATAGTAAGCCTGAGGTGAAAAACTGAGGTTTATTGGGACAGAAATACTTCCTTTTTTATCCTTTAAAAGACTGTTATCTCAAATTTATTTATGTAGCAGCTTTTAATCTGAAATATTTCTGGAAAGCTGCCTGTCGGAAAAGGACCTGGGGGTGCTGGTTGACAGCCGGCTGAACATGAGCCGGCAGTGTGCCCAGGCAGCCAAGAAGGCCAATGGCATCCTGGCCTGTATCAGAAATAGTGTGGCCAGCAGGAGCAGGGATGTGATCGTGCCCCTGTACTTGGCACTGGTGAGGCCGCACCTCGAATACTGTGTTCAGGTTTGGGCCCCTCACTACAAGAAGGACATTGAGGTGCTGGAG
>NW_008795252.1:498002-507770 GCF_000699145.1 Aptenodytes forsteri
AAGTGGTTGAGTCCCCATCCCTGGAGGTATTTAAAAGATGCGTAGATGAGGTGCTTAGGGACATGGTTTAGTGGGCATGGTGGTGTTGGGTTGACGGTTGGACTTGGTGATCTTAGAGGTCTTTTCCAACCTCAGTGATTCTATGATTCTATTTTAGTCCCAATTCAGTGACATTTTTAGGAGTCTTTCCCTCTCTTCCTAGAATCTTTTACTGAACTTCTTGTTCTTATGAAGATTACAGAACTGCTCTTGCAGTTCTCTTGTAAAAGTATCAGCTAGATATACTCTCTCTAGTTAGTGTTTTTCAGGCTATGGTCCATGAGACTTTGATAGGTGATCTGCAAAAAGGAGTATTTTTACATATACAAGAAAGAAAAAATGCAAAAAAGGAGGAAGGGAGGAAGCAATAATAATAAAAGGAAGTAAAAGTTCAGCTAAATTCCTAGGTTGTTCATGGAAATGAAAGCCAATGTAGGAGCAGTACATAGCTCAAGGATTTTTTTCAAAAGGTAAATCCTGAATTTAAAATGCTGAGAATCCCTAGAGTAGAGCATTCATCATAATGTCTCTTAATTCTGATTACTTTTTTAATCAGTATGCATCTCACACCTAGATTTAGTATTGATCAGATAAAATGGGTGGTATAAGATTAAAAAAAACCCAAAAACCCAAACCAAGAACAACAACAACAAAAAAACAAACTAGCTCTCAAGCAGCTTCTGCATTCAGCCTCAGATCAGTTTCTCAGTTGCTATACTGAAAATCCAACTGAAAGTTATTTGAGTTAGTATTCAGTATGCATCTCACACCTAGATTTAGTATTGATCAGATAAAATGGGTGGTATAAGATTAAAAAAAACCCAAAAACCCAAACCAAGAACAACAACAACAAAAAAACAAACTAGCTCTCAAGCAGCTTCTGCATTCAGCCTCAGATCAGTTTCTCAGTTGCTATACTGAAAATCCAACTGAAAGTTATTTGAGTTAGTATTTTCTATGTGACTTGTTCCATATATATTTTTCTGCTTAGAGCATTTGCACTCTGTACTTCACATTAAAAAAATTTGGGATGGGGTACCCCAACATGCCTGTCCTTTGTTCATTCCACTAGAACTGGAAAAAGCAGTTCAGCATTTTTGATTTACAGACTGGAGTACCGTATGATTTGACATTTTCCTTCACACAAGAAAGTTTACAGAGGAGTGGTTCTTTTACGTAGTAGATAGCTTTACGTAGTAACTGTGTCAAATCAAAAATGTGTGAAAGATATATTTCTTGCTAAAACATCTTCAAAGTCATCAGATTACTATGAATAGATCTCTTTTCATTCCTTCTCTCATACTTCCCACTGTTAAATAGAATAGGGACTTAAAAGTGTCTAGAAAGAGTATCTTAGCAAAGAATGAGTTGAAATGAAAATAGAAAATAACACAAGGGAATCTTTTGAAGAATAAACTTCTGCATAACCTTCTTGCTCTTTTCTTTCCACCACTATATTCTTGGGTTTTAGAATACAAGTAGGTTTTAAAAAAGCAGAATAAAAACATATCTCAAAATCAGATTACCACCTGACTATTCTGGAATCCTAATTTTCCTTCAGTTGTTCCATATCCATATTTAAAATTGCCTTGGAAGTAATTCATTTTTAAGAAAATAATGTCACAGGCTGCTCCTCAGATAACTTTGCAAATTTAATTTTAAGATCAAAAGAAAGATAGTTCCCAGGTTTTCTTCTGTGCCAAATCTTTGTATCTCCTTCAGTAATACCTCCTTGCTCTGGATTAAGTAACAGCAAATCATTCTGAAAACTATTGATATTTTCCATTTGTCCTAAGTAGACTTAATTGGTTATATTTATATCACAGAGATTTAACTAAAACAGAAATGCCTCAGGTTTTCACTACAGCTGATGTAGTGTCAGTGCCTTCTAAGAATTTAACTTTTTTTTTTTTGCTATTTTAGATGGGGTTCAGATAGAGTGTGTGTATGAAGACTTTTTGTCCTCAGTGACATGTGCAGGAACTATTTAAATAGAAATGTTACATGTCACTGATAAAGACACTTGTCATTTCTTGTCAAACATGTAAACCATTAGAAATAAGAAATCTCTCCTTGAAAAAGTCAGCAGAAAACCGTGGCAGGTGCACCTGCCCTGACAAAGACTGGGGGCATTAAGACTGCTGTGTCCTGTTTTTTCACACCCTTACTTTCACGCCTTTAAGGTGGCAAGTGCTCACTGTCACATACACGCTTTGGGCCAGTAATTACAGTCACGTATACGCCTCGGCAAGGGGTAAGAAAGTCAAGGCCCTCAGCCAGTCAGAACTGACCACAGGTCAGATTCAACTAGGGTATAAATGGAGCCCTGCTGGAGGGCAAGTTGAGTCGGTCCTCCTTGGAGCAGCGGGTCTGCAGTGCACATTTTGGATCCTCATTTCTCAAGCCGACTGTGGAGTAAACTACTGAACCTGTGGTTTACTGATGTTGTCGGAGTATTGATGCTTCATTTCTAGTTAGTTTTCTGCTAAACAATTTTGGTTAAAATAAAGTTTATTTTTTAATCTATCACCTGCCTAATTTGATTACATGAGCCTCTGTGACATTAAATTGGCATAGTCGGCAGGATGGTGTCGATAGAGGAATTATTATGGAGGCACGGATGTAGCCCTTCTCCCCCAGGTATAGAATGGGTAAAGGAGAAGTGGTTCGACCCAGCAGCAGTCGCAGAGAGAGTAGAACAATGCCACAGAAATAATCAAAATGGTAAAGGTAAAGGGACCATGTGTGCCATCCTGGGTGCCTAATTCAAGTGCAAGATCATGATAATTATTCCAGAATATTAAAAAAGAGCAATTTAAAGAAGCAGTTAGAAATTGATTGTGTAAAAGGAGAACTGGAAAGAGAAAGAGTGGGTGGAACAAAAACTTGAGATCATGCTAGCACAAGCAAAAAGACCCCCCAAGTGTTGTCCAAATCCAAAAACTTATTGCGGGCACAGACCCTGAGGATTGGGATGGGGACATCTGGGGAGACCCTGATGAAAATAGTTCTGAGGAATTGGAGGGCAAAGAAGCGCAATCTCTTATTAAAACAGAGAGCAGAGAGGCACCACAGGGCAGGAACCCCTGAACCACTGTCTGTACCACCCCCTGGATGGGGGATGGGGAGGAGACCCTGATGAAAATAGTTCTGAGGAATTGGAGGGCAAAGAAGCGCAAAGCGCAATTAAAACAGAGAGGCATACGGTTCCAAGTGTTGTCCAAATCCAAAAACTTATTGCGGGCACAGACCCTGAGGATTGGGATGGGGACATCTGGGGAGACCCTGATGAAAATAGTTCTGAGGAATTGGAGGGCAAAGAAGCGCAATCTCTTATTAAAACAGAGAGGCATACGGTTCCACAGGGCAGGAACCCCTGAACCACTGTCTGTACCACCCCCTGGATGGGGACCCAAGCTCAGTGAATTACAAGCCAGGTTTTTGTGTAGACCAGGAGAAATGGAAACTGAGTATTTGTGATGTGTCTCTTTAACGGGGGGCAGATCAGATACCGTTGAGCAAGGACGAGGCTAGGGGATTTTGGGGTCCCAGAGTGTTTCTGAGTGACGGGCTGGCAGGCGACCAGTTGCTCACGTCCGGAGTGGCTTATTGGGCTGGGGGGGTGGACTCCAAAGAGCGAGGGGAGGCTGTTACCATCTGAGCAAAAGGACTGTCCGAGTTAGTGGAAGGAGTACAAAAAGCTTCTTGTATTCAGGCAATGTATGAGAGGGGGCGGCAAGGCATACTGATGGCTGCACCGGTGGACCCCAGCCACCTTAGACCTCTCATTAGAGGGCTACTGGACACCTTAAAAATACATGCTCAGTCTCTCAGCGAAAGGATCGAGAGGGCCATAGACCACAATTGGCAAAACCCTCAGAATCCGCCTGCACACGTGCTGACTTGGGCGGAGACGTTACACGACGTAGTCACGGGTGTGAGATGGGATGGACTGATCCAGGCGGTAGCGCGGATGGGTTCGACAAGCCAGCCAAAACCCCCACCTCGGACACCCTCCCCACAGGGAGCCTGTACTTTCCTGAGATAGACCGTATAGAGCCCACAATCTGGAAAGGAATGACCTTTGGCAAAAAGCACTAGCATTGGTAGTACCCCGGGCAACGCTGCATGGGCAGCCCACTGACCATAGCTAGAAACTGGTGGAATTGCTAGAGGGGAAAACCAAAGATGAAGGGAAAACACCAGCAACCACCCTCCCTCACAACAGCACAGACACAATTAACCCTTTTGTGTCCCTATGAGAGGAACTGAACGAGTTAAAAAACTAGAAGCTGCTGTTTGGGGTTTGGGCCGCCTGCTCTGCATGGTGAATTCCTTCCAATGGTCTGCTGAAAAGGAACCTTATATACATAACCCCGTGGGTCCAAAGTGAATAATTTTAGAGTTCTTAACTGATACAGGGGCCCAAATTAGTGTTCTAAATAAGCAACAAGCCAATGAGTTAGGAATTAAACCATTGAGAAAGACTATAAGCATAATAGGGGTGATGGGTGCAGCAGAAAAATGTCCCATAGCTGGGACTCAACTTTGGCTATCTGGAGAAAAGCGGATGATAGCCGTGGAGGTGGCTCTAAGCCCTTATAAGGGAAATATATTGGGAATTGATGTATTAGCAGGCAAGCGGTGGTATTTACCTAATGGCAAGGGGTGGAGTTTTGGAGGTACAGGAGCAGAGGCCGTCCATGTTAGGACCCTGCAGCTTGCTCCCACACTACCGCAATCTAAAGTAACCTGCATTTCTCAATATCCTCCACCAACCGCAGCTAAACAGGGCTTTTCAGAGGTAATTAGTGACCTCAAGAAGAGACAGATCATATGTCGCGTGCACTCCCCCTATAATTCTCTAGTCTGGCCAGTTCATAATCCAGGTGGGTGGTAGCACCTAGCGATCAACTATTGAAGATTAAACAGTAATATCCCACCACTAACAGCTGCCATCCCAAGTCTAACCTCAATAGTAACAGCAATACAGGCAGCTGCCCACCCATGGATGGCCTCCCTGGATGTCAAGGACATGTTTTGCGTGATCCCATTAAGAGAAGAGGATAAGTCTCAGTTTGCCTTTACTTGGGAAGGGACCCAATACACCTTTAATCGACTCCCACAAGGATATAAACACTCCCCCACTATTGCCCACAATGCTTTGGCCAAACTCCTCGACACAGTGGAGGTGCTGTCAGGTGTCCACATATATCAGTACATAGACGACATCCTAGTTGGTGGAGATAATAAAGAACAGGTAAGGCAAGTGGCCGAAGCCACCTGGAATCAGTTGACTAAAAATGGACTAGACATTCCGCCTTCCAAATGTCAAAGTCCTGGACAAGAAATTCAATTCCTAGGAGCTTGGTGGATAGCTGGAGCAGTTGCAGTGCTCAGTGACATTCTATCAGCTACTGAGAAAGGGCAAACTCCAGGCAATAAGACAGAATTACAGCAATTGTTAAGTACAATGGGCTGTTAGAGAAAACATATGCTGGGGTTTTCGGTGATTGCTCACCCTTTACATGACTTGCTCCAAAAGAATAAGGAATGGGATTGGACTCCGCGACATACAGAGGCCCTTAATGTCCTAAAGGATGAACTTAAGACCTATCAGAGGCCAGGCCCACTACACTCACGAGACCTGTTGAGGGTAGAATGGGGCAGAACATGCCTTCTATTGCGGTATATTCCAATAGGGACCGAGGGGGACAGCTAGATCTTTGTTATTCTCTTCTACCTCATTCAAGGAAGCTGAACAACAGTACTCAGAGTGGGAGAAGGGACTCCTCTTACTTACAGGGCAGTTAAGGAGGTGGAGAAGTTATGTACTTCGCAAGACATTATAGTACAAGGCCCTTTTCCTCTGCTAAATTTGATCCTCAAGGGATCACCCCCTCCTGAGGGAGTGGCCCAGAAGGCCACGATACAGAAGTGGTATGCCTATCTAGAGGGAGTTAGTCAGTTACCGTCATTAAGAGAGGGCCCGGTCAAAGCCTGTAAGCTCCAACTACCTGTGAATCTGGATCCAGATTTGCTGGGACAATCCTATAAACCTTCCCTGATCAAAGAGGTGCCTGAACTGACCACAGGCTCAGGTACACAAGGAGTGTGGTTCACAGATGTATTGGCCCACGAAGTGGGATCTAGGTGGCAATATAAAGCAGCAGCATAGGAAATTGGTACCAGGAAAACGATTACAGAGTGGGGGGAAGGTAGCACACAGGTAGGGGAGTCGCGCATCCTCCTGCTGGCGGCAGAGAATGGTGCTGCCATAATTTACACTGATTCCTGCACAACCTATAAGGGTGTCACAGAGTGGATATGCCAATGGGAATCCAATCAGTGGGAAGTAGGCCGTACAAAAGTCTGGAGAGCTGGAGACTGGCAGTGATTGTTAGAAATAGGCAGATCACAACCCCTAAAGGTGGGAATGGGTAAAAGACCATGCAAGAAACGGGACCCCTGCTGCAAAATGGAATCAACAGGTAGATCACCTAGCCCAAATTAAGGTAGTAGATAGCGAAAAGGAAGATTGGGGACAGTTGGCTGAGTGGCTGCACATTAAGCAAGGCCACCTGGGGAAAGCAGACCTCTATTATGAGTGTTGGTCCTGGGGATGGCCAGTGCCCATGAGAATAAGTGAAGCAGTCCTTACGGCTTGCCCACAATGTCAGATAAGGCTTAAGGCCAACCACCCAAATCAAGCTCCAGCCCAGCATATCAAACAAGGCAAGGCTCTTTGGAGCACCTAGCAAATTGATTATATTAGTCCTTTGCAGCCATCCCATGGGAAGAAATACATCTTGGTAGGAGCAGAGGTGGTGTCAGGACTGACCGTGGCTACAGCTGTTAGCACCGCCACTGGAGATCAGATGGTCCAAGCGTTAAGAAAGTGGTTTAGTATTTTACCCACCCCCGAGTGCATTCAAAGTGATAATGGGTCACATTTTACGGCCACAGTGGTGCAAGACTGGGCTCAATGGGAAGGCATCACATGGGTGTTCCATACACCATATTGAGTCCCCATCCCTGGAGGTATTTAAAAGACGAGCAGATGAGGCACTTAGGGACATGGTTTAGTGGGTGGTGGTGTTGGGTCGACGGTTGGACTCGATGATCTTGGAGGTCTTTTCCAACCTCAGTGATTCTATGATTCTATGATTCTATATTATCCTCAGGCTAACAGTGTAGTCAAACAAACCAATTGTTTGATTAAAAGACATGCCAATGTCTCACACCGCAACTGGGACATATGATTACCACAAACGGTCTTTATTGTTAACGGCTGCTGGGGAAGTTATGGAAACCCGAAAATTCGAGCGTTTTTCCCTGTGAGACCATTAACAGACGACAACCCTATAGTGGGTGATACAAAGGACCAGTACATCCCACTACAGACGTACATGGGCCAACCTGTAATGGTGAAGCTACCCTCCATTGGCATTGTACCCATTACCCTGGCAAAACCCAGAGGCTTATATACTTGGGAAACTCTGGATGGGAGCAGAAAAACCCACCATATTAGTGCTCGGTGGATAATCCCTGACTTCTAACCCTGAAGCCCGGTTTCAAGCCGGAGGCCCAGCTCTGTGTTTTCTTACAAGACAATGGAAAAGCAGGCTGTTTTGGTGCTCATACCGGCAATGGTGATAGTGACCGATGGAAACAACCAGGACCTGGACAGCAATATGATAGCAAAAATGATAGTAGGGTTTGCCCGAATGATGAACTTAACCTCTGTAACAGTTTGCCTGCCCACACCCAAGTCAGCAGAAGGCTCTTTATCAATTTTTGTGCAGGACATTAGCATATAGCTAGCCCTCAAGCTCACATGGGAGCAATATACTAATTATAGTTGGAGATTTAGGGAGATCAAGGGAAGAGGCTGTACTTATATTGTCTACAGTTTGTTGCTGGGAACGGTAAATGCTAGTTCGGTATGGGATGCCAGATGAGATTATATTCTTCAACCTACCTATGAGGCCATGGGGTGGAGCTGGAATGGCACTACACCATACCCTGAAATTCCATGGGGAGCTACTAAATATAGTGTCTGCTGGAGCACTGATGACCTCTCCTTACAACATACAAAACCATTGAATGCCTCATGGTGCATCAAACTCCCTGAAAAGGATAATAATGAATGTCCCAGCATGTGTAATCGAAATTCATGGGACTGGCCCCTCAACCGCACATGGGCTAGAGACACTCATACACCCAGCTGGTACGGGGAAAAGGATCAAGTATTCTGGGTAGGGAAATATCTGCTCTGGAACTGTCAGGCAGAGGTCGGGTGTAAAGACATAAATTAAATGCTACTGTTATGACTATATCCTGCTGCTCAGGAAGCTTTAATACAGGGCTGCCTATGTAGCAATACCAGTTATTCATGGCCCTCTGCCCTAGATTGTAGTAAAACAGATTACTGTCATCCCCTTACTACCATGCCAGGTTCATGCCAAACATCCTTTGTCCCTGCACCTCCTAACTTAGCGTGGGCATGTTCTGACTGCCGCCTATATTCCCAATTATACCCAACCATCCCTGGACTAGCCTGCACATTAGCTGTGTTCTCTCTCTGTCTCATTTATTGGGAAGGATCCGTGCCACATAAGTGGTGGGATTGCAGCCCAAGGGACTTGCGGGGAGAATGGCGGGAAGCCTCAACACGAGTAGGATGGTGGCTGGAATCAATTTTTGGGATGGGAGCTGCTCTGGTACGGAACTGGCAGGCTATTCTGGAACTGGGCCTACAGCTGTCAGCCTTGGCCAATGCCACGTCTGATAGTTTGGGGCTATTAGATAATCAACCACAACATACCAGTAGAACGCCTATTCAAAACCGAGCCGTATTAGATCTGATGCTGTTAAAGAAGAAAGGTGTCTGTGGAATCCTGAGCCTATCGGAAAATGAGTGCTATGTCCACATCCTGAACATGTCGGTACCCTTTCAAGACCAGATCAACAAAATGAAAAAAGTAGCAAAGGACTCAGAGGCAAGTGTTGCTGCACTAGGGACTAATTGGTTGGGGAAAGTTTTCGATATGTTTGGGTTTTCTTTGTCAGGATGGCTAACCAGTATTCTCTAATCTCTGATAATGGTTGTAGTTGTGATTATTGTGATTTGTATTGTTATAAATTGTGGTAAGCGCACAATAACGAAATCTGTATTAACCATGGAGTATACTCCTTCAAAATCTGTTCGTATACTTGATGTTCCAGTATGACCTTAAACAACTGAGAAATCATGATTCACAGTGAGCACCAAACTCACCAAGACTGCACTCCCTTTTAACTTTGGAGGCAAGAGGTGACTGTACCACCACTCCAAAGAAACCAGTCAAATCGTGACTGTGGTCACCGGGTGGATTGTGTGGCAGGTGCACCTGCTCTGACAAAGACTGGGGGCATTAAGACTGCTGTGTCCTGACTTTTTACACCCTTACTTTCGCGCCTTTCACGTGGCTAGTGCTGACCGTCACGTACACACTTTGGGCCAATAATTATGATCATGTATACACCTCAGGTGAGGGGTAAGAAAGTCAAGGCCCTCAGCCAACTATAATTGACCACAGATCAAATTCAACTAGGTTGTCCTGGTTTTGGCAGGGATAGAGTTAATTTCCTTCCTCGTAGCTGGTACAGTGCTGTGGTTTGGATTTAGGATGAGAACAATGTTGATAACACACTGATCTTTTAGTTGTTGCTAAGTAGTGCTTACAC
>NW_008795252.1:508117-521819 GCF_000699145.1 Aptenodytes forsteri
TATTATTACATGGTTATTATTGTTGTTATTATTATTTTATTTCAATTATTAAACTGTTTTTATCTCAACCCATGAGTTTTCTCACTTCTACTCTTTCAATTCTCTCTCCCATCCCACCGGGGGAGGGGGGGGGGAGGAGTGAGCAAGCAGCTGTGTGGTACTCAGTTGCCAACTGAGGTTAAACCACAACATAGGTATAAAAGGAGCCCAGCTGGAGAGCAAGTTGAGTCGGTCCTCCTTGGAGCAGCGGGTCTGCAGTCGGGGACTCTGCCCTTGGGTAGGGACGCCGCCCAGGGAAACTCCTCGAGGTTGAGAGCCCTAATCTTCTAGGTGAGTGATTGTGCACATTTTGGATCCTCATTTCTAAAGCTGGCTGTGCAGTATTAATCCCTTCTATGCCATCCTGAACCTGTGGTTTACTGATGTTGTCAGAGTGTTGACTAGTTAGCTTTCTGCTAAAAAATTTTGGTTAAAATGAAGTTTATTTTTGAATCTGTCACCTGCCTAATTTGGTTACGTGAGCTTCCGTGACAGAAACAGATACCTTAAAATCACAATTTTACTTCTAATGTAAGCTAAGAACAAGTAGTACCTCTGTAGGTGAAAGAGTCCTTGCTCAATTGTATATAAATCTCAGTAGGAATATTGGAAAAGAGTCCAAGATAGAGGCATTTTTTTCCCAAATAGTCTTCTGACATAATTTTATTGCACCAAGTAAGACCACATAAAGATGTTTTTAGAACTCTAGATATTCTGCAACAGATCTGAGAACAATAGGTAAAAAACAAACTTCAACTTTACCAAGCAGCATTGCCGCTTACAGGGTTTTAACTTTAATAAAAAAGGTAGTTTTCTACAAGGAACTTGCTGTGCCTAATTTTAGTGAGTAGATCAAACTGGAACTCTTTTGAGGTAAAAGAATTTTGTAGAAATTGGAATTTACTGCATCAGAAATACATCAGCTTCAACAAAATATAGAGGATGTTCTGTGTTCAAAAGAGCAAGAAGAAGAGCACAGTGAGAGGGGTAATATAAAAATAGCTTTATTAACACCATAAAGTAACAGAGAACTTTAAAAGTTCTGTGTTCTGTATTGCAAAGGAATACAGATGAATCCATCCCAAGCAAACACTAAGCCTGAGTTGCTCAGATGACATATCAGCAACTTCACACACAGTGTTACTAATGCAATAGAGCAAACAAAAGGTACCCAGGTGTAGTTGGTCTTCCACTGTCAGCACGCAGAACAGCTCAGCATATCTAACCCCTTCTACCTTCACTGTGACCCACATACAGAATGTATAGCATTGAACTGTTAGTCCTAGTATTCTCTAACACTAAGAACAGAAATCTTTACAATAATATTAGTACAACTGATTACAATAATATCAGTTGAGTACAGTAATATTGAAATAAACTTCAGATTTTCAATGTTGAATAACATTTGGTAAATATTTGCCCCTATTCTTTCTCAGTATAAAAGTGTAGAATATTAGTGTGTAACCTAAATTATCGGTTAATTTAAAATGACAATTTGACTCTGAGAAGAAAAACTACTAATTTTCATCACTGAAAGTGAGAAAAAATATTTTTCTCTGTGCATATGTATTTCTCCCTGTGTGCTATCTTCCAACAACACACCTGCAATGTGCTACATGAATATCAGTGTGCATAAAAGGGCTCACCATAGCTTAAAAGCAGAGACCAAATGAAATTTCCTCTAAGTATGTATATGTATAGTTGTATATATAGCTTCCTGTAGTTTATTAGAAGGTTGCCAAACTAGGAAGATATCTACACAACCACAGCAGAAGTCTTTACTCAATTATTAGGTGTACATGGAAATTGGCTTGGCTTTGCAGCCTAAGCAGGGGTAAGGGAGGACAGAGAAAATGCACTGTCTGTGTGGTTTATTTTTAGTCAAACCTGCAGGTTACCACGTTTGGCTGTCAATGTTTGCCTGTAGGTAATAGGCTGGAAAAGAAGTGTCTATCTCTGGCAAAAAATATTGCCTGAGATTAAGAAGAACTTTCTGGGCACTGTGCATGTTATTGTCTCACTTATCAGGCAATAAGAGCAGTTCTGGTACTTTTGTTAAATGGGTTGTAAGATGTTTCAAATCAGTCCCTTTAAACACCTTAAGAGAAAGACTCTTCATTTGGAGAGAAACTCCTGATCAAAAGAGATTGCTGTCCATCTTCTAGCATGCTAGCTTCTAAGGAAGATTTTCCCATGCAAAAGTTCATGATGAAATCAGGGCTGTGTCCCCATACATCTGCTGTTTATACAAATATTGGTAGTTAATTGAAAAAATGAACTCTTCTCTGTTGTACAATCTATAACAAACCCTATTTTACCGAATATGAAATAGAAGTACAGACACAGCTTCGCAGGTTAGTTCTGGCTACTGCCTCAATTAGCTTAAACTTTGGGCAAAATTTTTTAGCTTTGAAGTCCAAATAAATGTTTAGTACTCCTACCATCTCCTTGTTATACTGAAGACTGGGAGAAACTTCTTTGAGATTACGGGACATTCTGGAGGTATATGTTGGGGGTTTTTTTTAATGACTCAGGGGTAAGGCAACTGAAAACTTTCACCATGACCACTTTATATCCGAGTGCTTCCTGAAAAGCAAAGGTGATTTAACCTGTGGATTGTTTGTAGTTTATCAGAATAGTTCATCTGGCATATGTCTGATCCTGAAGGTCCTCCTCTTTGAGGTAATTTAAGAACACCTAGGAAGCAGGTTTCAAGCTGGGCAGTTTATTATCACAATGGGATCAGCTTCTTTTCATGGAGTTCTTTTAACTTTTTCCCCATTTTGTTGCATCATCATAGCCCATCAGCACACGGGATCTGTATATGTTCAATGAAGCTGTTTCTTGCAGCTCACGCCAGGCATGGCTGAGTTGAGCATTTTATTTCTTTGATAGTGAAAGGGTGTGAATACACCACTCCCTTGCCACTTGAAAGGTAACAGTTCCCCATACCACACAGGGTGGCTATTGCTAATGTAAAGTATTAATTGTTTTTGAAAAGACACAGAAGCACCATAAATTTTAATCTTACTGAGATCTATTTGTAGGCTTTGCCTCATCAGTGCCACATTAGGAAAATGCACTAGTACCATGAAAACCTATGCACTCAGTATTAAGGAAAACAAAAATGAAATACCAACTTTTCTGTCTTGAAAAAAATCCCGCTATAAATACAGCCACATTACAGAGGATTTTAATCTTTAAGTCAAGCATTATTTCAAATAAGGCATTTATTTTAAATGTACTGTTCCTTCTCACTTTAGTGCAGCTGCCATTTAGTTTAGCTGGAAAATATATTAGAACTCACAGGAAAAGCAAAATCCAAAGAAATTAGAAAGGCTTGCTTAGGGACAAGAGACAGTCAGGAAACACCAACAAGGACAAAGTATATACACAAAGTGACCAACCTAACTGGCTTTGGTTGTGTTGCATTCCGTTAGGGATTTTATCCCATGAATTTTGACTCATAAGAGTGGTGTATACAACAGGTAATCCATGGTTTGAAGGAATACATTCATCAGTGCAAAGCCCTATCTTTTTTTCTCTAACATGGTAGCCAAATATGTGTCCTGTTGAGTTTGATGCTGTGACAGATGATCTGCTACTACACAGTATTTGGTTGCCATTCTGACCTTGATGTTGCCTTTCCTGGAATGGGTAAGGGCATCATCGATGCCCTTCAGACATCAGAACATCATCATGTCTGATGAAGTTCATTCGTAATTCCAAAAAGTTCCTTGCAGCCATCAAACCTAGTAACTTTTTATTGATTTGTTTAAGGGAAATGATAGCTAAAATTCTGAATTCTCATCTCATAATGAGATTTTAATGCCTAAATCGCTGGTTGGCCCCGATCAGAGCACACAAAGGAGGACATGAAGAACATTTTAATGTTTGTATTATTCTATCTCATTCTTATGCATTATATGATACAGGACCCAGCATGCACCTTGTCCATGCCTTATTTTATAATATGTAAATGCAACCCATCTCTTTTCACTATGACTTTGAAAATAGTTTTCTAAAAAGAAACAAGCACATTGAGGATAATTTTGTAATCGGTTCTTTAGATTATGTGGTGTGGCTCAGTGTACCCATTAAAAGTAAGATTCAAACTAGATACGAATAGGCTGCCGCTTTTTTGACATTACATTTTTATGCAGCTCAGTTGGATATTTTTTATTTTGTTTTGTTTTTCTGAAAAATGTTTTAAAAGCTAGGCTGAAAAGTAGACTAATTCTATGGGATCCTTTTAAAGGGATGTCATAAATTCAAACAAAGACAAAGCTATTGATCAAATATTAAATTTGTAGTGATTAAAGTGAACATTTAATTTTTGATCCAAGTACTTTGTTAGTTTAAAATCTCCCATGAATTTTTGACAGCATACAAGTATGTTGTATTTTTTGGTTATCCTGTTGAGAAACTTTACTATAGATCAAGTTTTTTACCCCCTTATGCAGTGCCCTCATACTCTTATGACCTTTAATATGGTGCACTACTTATTTCCTGAGTAATTCCACTTTTTCTTTTATCACAGTCCGAATCCAATGGGGAACAGCAAATACTTTAAACATGTATTTCTTCTGATCCTATAAAACAATATAGCACAGATAGTATCTGGTTTTGAAGAGGAAGGCTCAAGGAACTCAATGGTAAAAAGCAAGGGGAAAAATTCTTTATTGTTTTGAAATGTAGATTTTTTACAATTCCCTTTAGATTATTATTTTCTTCTTTATCTATATCCATTTTAACATTATCCTCAATCCCATTTTGTGGTAAAGTTCTGCAGACCAGATATGCAGAGTGTATTTTTCTCTATTTTAATATCCTCCACTGTTTAAAAAGTATTACTGACAAATGCCATTTTCTTATATTATAGAAATGAAGTTAAATATCTGTTTTCTTCATTAAAGATAAATATTGCTAGATTTCCCCACTCAACAGTTTTATTTTTCAAGGTAACCTGAGACACACTGCAGCATCTATTTTTGTAGGTAGGATGACCATGGTTGAACATGGTATTGAGTTAGTTTTGATCTTCTGTTTCTAAGGAATACATGCTTGGCTCATAATCTTTCCATTTTCAAATAGAATTTGAGATTTTCTATCAATTTCCTGTTTAAAATTAACATTTTTTTCTTGCTTAAGTAGCCCCTCTGCTGAGAGTAAGGATTTTAATATCAACACTTTTGACTCTAAGATCTTCAGCTTGCTTCATCTTGTTTTTTTAAAACCCACTTCCCAAGTTCTTTTCTACAATTTTAAGGTATGGACTGAGAAACAAACAAGCCTTTCCCATTTTTAGTTTCTGTGGTGGTCTGATCATTATTCAGATTCTATTTATACAGAATTCAGATCTTGCTTTTAACAGCTAGTGAAGCTGAATTACATGCCAGAAGTGCTCATGATTTGCTTGGAGTCATGCTCCACAGCAGAGCTGGGAGTAGTGCACAGGTGTTCTCATTTCTAGGTTCTAGCTTGAGCCATCATTGGCCAACTGCAATAGAGGGTAGAAAATACAACCTATTACTGCCTTTGTGCAGTTTTCTGAGAATTGCATTTAAACAGCAGTGATGTCAAGCACAATGACCTTTTACATTTCTTAAAATGTTTCTTATTCCCACCTACTTCCTGGTTAAGTCTCTTGATGAGAAATTGCTACAAGTATAGAAAATAGCATCATGTGAATCTATTTTTGAAATGCGGTTGTAAACAAGAGTGGCAAGTAGAACAAACCAAAACTCTATGTCATGTAATCTCTAGACTCATAATTTTGTGGGCCATTCTCTGATGACCCTACTACCCTGCTATCTTACCTCTGCACCTGAAATGGCAAATAAATGACATCTCATTTCCCATCAGACTCCCAAATGTCCTAAAGGAAGATGTTCAATCATTACCATCTCTGTAGTCATTTTGTAAACTGTGCTAACAATAAATGTTTTAGAGGGATTTCTTTCTTTTAAAAAACATTCCTAAAAGCCCTTCACCTCCACTTTTAACTCTGACTCAAAACAGTTTCACATAGAATATATTGGTTTTGCCTCAGTGTTTCAGTAAATTGAGGAATGAGTATCAGGAAAGTATGTTTAACAGATTTTGACACTCACTTTATATGATTTCCTGAAGTTCTGTCATTTACCAATTGAAAGTGTTGGTAACAAAAATGTTTTTAAACATAAAGTAAAATAACATTAACTTCATGTGAACTAATGTCATTCATTTCTCATAAGATGCTGTTCAGCGTAATATAAGGTAACAGTACTTTACGTGTAACTTGCAGTAAAGCACACAGCCACAGAAAAGTGGTTTTGAAGCTTTATTTTCTATCTATTAGATGATATATATGACCATATAACAGTCTCATGAAACTAGACATAAGCAATTGTTGACCTTTAAAACCAGCTGACTGTATATTAAAATTCAGGTTGTTTCTGGTCTTGTGAATCAGTCCATTAGAGCTGTGCAAGGATCCGCTTGAAACAGAAGTGTAGACGGTACTCTTGCCACAGCATTAGCTCCAGGGTGATGGTTAGGACACACTTTTGAAGCGCTGAAGATATGGAGTGTGTTTCTGTAGGCTGAAAAAGACGCTCGATGCAAAGGTTTCTCATTTCCTGAGCATGTGGTATAGTTGGTTAAGGAGATACTGCTATGACCTCCATGTCAAGCTGGCATGCCTTCTGCTGATTAGCGCTGACAGCATATGTTGACTATGCTCAAACCATACATCTTTCACATAGGGTCTTCATGCTTAGGTACAGGGCAGGACCAGGTTTGTTAATATGAGTTGGATTTAAGCATGAGTTAGTTGCTGAGTTATCTAGCTCTGTTGAACTGGAAGCACTTCTGGACATGCAGAGGAGAAGTTGTCCACGTTCCCCTGGAAAGTTGCTGCAAAAAATTGAAAATGACCATAATCTCTCAGACACTAAAAAGACAGGAATGTAATTTATTCAAGTCTGAGATTTAAGCACATACATTTCACTGAAGTTGTTCTTAAACTGTTAAATTAGTTCAAGTTCTTTTCTATTTTACCCTTTCTCTCTTTCACAATGAACTACAAGTATCACAAATTCGTACTGGTTTTTTCACTCTGCAAAAGTCTGTTCTTATGGCCTTGCAGAAAGTAAGTCAATGTCAGAGCACTTTCTAGTAGACAGAGATCTGCACCGTGAATATAACTGAGATTTTTGGTAGACACCTCTGTAGAAAACCAAACAAGTTCCTAACAAAGAACAAGTTTACCTACTTAGCTTTACAGTGGCAAATTGACACACAAAAATCTTACTTGATACCTTTGATATGAGGCATAAGAAAAATATTTAGTTCTCTAGCTATTTGTATTTGATCTGTAAAAATCTTCAGCCCAAATGATGCCACATTCCCACTTTCAATCACTCTCCTATATATTAAAAAACTCTCCAAAAGAGAAAGAATATAACTTGTTAGCTACGTGCTGAAAAGACAAGAGACATCACCTTTGAGTGGTTTTACAACCCCAAGAAATAAGTATATGATCTCCATGAACAGCTGGTACTTTCTGAGCCTCTGAGATCAAAATAATAGTGTGTAATTAAATTAAATATTATAAACAGAGAATTATATATATATGCAATTCATATATGCAAATTGGAATGGATGTATATATTTACACATACATATTTAAGGTTCAAAGCATGAAAAAAAAATCAATTGCTGAGGTATCTAATAAACCTTATTTGTTTAAAATTCACTTTTCATCTCCAGCCTTTCAGTAGCTGCATTTCTGCCTCATCATTGCCAACACAAAGGAGAGAAAGGACTAATATGCATTTAAATAGTTACTAGGGGAACAATATTGCCTCTGTATGTAATCTTTAATGGTCACAGCAACAAAATATTAATGGAATTTATAGTAGGCCACCATGTTTCTTCAGATGTGTTGTATATTCCTAAATTAAATTAATTTACAAGAGTAAATAATGTATGTACAGTTCTTCATTTTGTGTTGTTACTTTTAATCTACCACAGGAAGCCTAGCACCCATTAATAACTCTGTCTTTTTTAAGTTTATAAATGATCCCCAAATATTGTGTCTTCTCAGTACAAAACAATAGCCTGGAAAGACATAAAAATGGTGCAGACTCACCTGTTGCTTATTTCCAGTTAGTGTTAGAATGTCCAAGAGCTGTTTTTTGAAAGTGTTTTGAACCAATAGCAGAACTTCAAATATTGTATCACTTCTCTCTACTTTACTAGAACATTTTGACAACGCAATTTAATGTGGTTTTCAAAACCCTCCAACAGAATTGGAGACAAGGCCTATAGAGACAGGGCATTCCATATATCAGTGATAGTGGTGGTCTTTCTGGAAAAAAGAAGTACTAGAGATAAAAACCTCAAAATGTTAATGCCAAAAAATATACTGATTCTGAGTAATTCTTAACTTTTGCAGGCATTTTTTTTCACAATTTCCACCACCTAATATATTTTTTCATTAAAATCTCACTTTCTGGCCAAAAATACTACTTAGTTCTGACTGGCTCTGCTGTTTTGTTTTTAAGAATCTCTTTCTAATGTAAAACAGTCTCTTTCTAATGTAAGACAGCCTGTCTGCATGAGAAATAGGAAGGATCTATCTTCAGTAAAGCTGTGGCTGTTATAAGAACGCCTTCATTTGTGTGAAAACTTAGGCAAAATGAAGTAAGTCTTCAGAGAGAAGTCAAATAATAATGATTCAGTGTTGCTAAGAATTTAAATAGTGTTTCTACAGTGTTTGTATGTATGATAACAGTTTAAAAAAAAGTTAGAAGCAGTAATATCCTGATGTGATAAAACCAGAATGGTTTGTTTTTCTGTATTTACTCTTCTCTGCATCTACTTTCCTAGCATAACACATTCTGCAACTGTTTCATACACACCAAAATGAACTTCATTTCTTCTAGGGGGCATATCATGGAAACTAAGCATTAACAACAACAAAAAATTGTAACTTAAAACCATGACTTATTTATAATTTTCTCATCCAGAAGTACTGTTTGTGGGCCATCAAGATTATGCCAGGCACAAATATGTCATATGCCATTGTGTCAACACTACAGTAACTTAACTATGCAGTCAGGTGCCAGCATGATTATGCAAATAGCGGTACTATTGGCTTATCAGTCACAACCATTGCCAGAATGCCTGGGAGACAGATTTCAATAAAGGAGATACATTCTATCTCAGTGAGGCTGACATTAATAATTTATGATTAATCAGTTTATGGAAACATGTTAACAGCAGAGAGCTGTGGAGAGCAAGATGGATGTCTTGCCTCCACTTTGCCCATTTCTTTTCCTCCTATCTGACTCCAATTTTTTTATGATTAAAAGCCATATAGAGGGCTCAGTTCTTCACAAGAGAATGGATTAGCTTATAAAAGAACCATAGAGAAGTGCTGAGCTGGGGGAGAAGTGATGAGAAGCCATCACTATAATCAGTCAACCCTGTAAGTGGGATTGGAGCTGAGCTGGTGCCAAATTTGCCTCTTAGGTCCCAACCAGGCCTATGTCAGGACGTGTTACTAACAGCTGAATTAGTATCATGTCTAGGCTTTAGCTGTGAAGTATAAAATACCAGAAGTCTATATATTTGCATATTCCAACACAAACTTCATCCACTCAAATAAAAAGAAATCCATGCAATGTTCCCTCATGAGCCATTGCCACACGTGTCTTTTTCTTGAAGCACCATGCATAAAATAGTTAATAAAATGTTAAATAGAAAGCTGTGAATAAAATCTGTAATTCAGAGAAAAGAAGTTCAACCCTTAAGAAAGTTGTAAACATCCACTGCTGAGCTGAGCCTCTGAAATGCTTCTGCAAATTCTTCAGTTAAGATTCAACTGCAAAACCATTGACTAGACCCAATTGGAGCTTGATAGCAGGAATCTCTAAGGCTAGAACAACATGCACAGGCATCGGCTTTAAAAGGTTGGTCTTCCACCACAGCTTGCTTTGAGAAATCTACCAAAATGATCTCTGCAGATAGGACAGATAGAACAATACCAGGTTTGAGCACCTACGGGGACTTTACTGGGTTCTTCTGAAATTAGCCATGAGCATTCAGTTTTGCATGTTGCTGAGCTCAAGTTTCAGCAAAAAAAACACAAACAAAATTGCAAAAAAAAAAAGTTTTCATGTAACTAGTCAGGCTGCTGGGAATTTATCTAAGCACAATTTTTCTTTAATCATAGGAATGTGTAATGGTCATAAATGTTGTATCCCATAAAAGGATTTTTCCCTTTAGTGTTTAGTATAGTTAAGAGTCATGATACTGCAATCTTTTTTTCAAAACTTGATCTTCTTGTTATGCAGCTTCCCTAGATGTTTAGTGCTCAACAATACGCACCACTATGGAGTATTAGAAGAGTGAAAGGCATATCAAAATGCAATAAGTGAGAGTTAAAACATAAATATATCAGCATCAGAATGTGTATTTCATTATACTCTTCTGTTTTGCCATTTTAATATTTGAAAGTCCTAATTTATACTTCCCAATTTTAACCTGCATATAGTTTATTATTGTTAACCACTAGAGACTCTGAGTGCCTTAAAGCCTGTCCTAATAGACTCTGATGTAATTAAATTGAGCCACATTGCAATGCAGAATGCTTCTGGAACCATCGGTGACAAAAGTAATTGATAATTCAACCACTAACTGACTTGAGATGACAAAGGTACTTTTAAGGTGCAGTGAGGTTGTCACCTAACTAGCTTTATAGAGAAAGAAGTAAGGTTATGTTTACTACAAGAGTTGTGGGTAAGTCATTGGTTTAAACAAAATCAGATAAATACGCAATGTGGTAATATTGTATATCATACAGATGATTATTCTGTCTTTACATAGAAACAACCTTAGCAGCCTTCAAGTTCTGCAAATTTTATTTTATTTTCTAATTAAGTCGTATATCAACAAGTGCAGTTATCTATGACACTGTGATTTTTAGAGGAACCTAGAGAGAAAATTTACAAAATGTGACTGTTTCAGGATTTCCTAAACAGCTATTTATCTTTTCATATGTAATATCTTTTCTTGGAACCCCTTCTGCATATAAGATGTTCCATGCATTTCAAGGTGATTTAACTTCTACATGAATGTCTGATCATCGTGGACAGATCTTACTTATTGTTAATTCTAGGAATGTTAAAACTAATTTCAATACAACTTCTTCTTTTAATAGATTTGAGAAGAATAAGGTTTCAATTGATCCTTTGGAAACCGTTTGGAACTGAAGGGATATGTGCAGATGCAAATTTTATGTGATTGCCACTTCAATGACTGAAAGTGACAAATATGCTTGTTACTGTTTCTCAAAAACGGTCATCCAATTTTCTTGAAGGATCAAATGAAAATATCTCAATTATAAATTAAAACAGACTATGCCTGACAGTAAATAAAGATATTTATTGTTGTTTAGTCCAGAAAATTGATTTATTTTAGAGCAGGCTTGACTTCCAGGAAGCAACTGCCTCAAGTCCATGAGAATGAGAAAGACATCTGACTGTGCTGCACTGGAGGAGACCAGGTCTTCCTCCGATCTCCAGAAAGCATTCCTCAGTGTTGGAGCACCTTCTCCAAATCATTCATGACTCTGAAGGCTTCTTTCATTTCCTGATTATTCATTTCTAAGTAACTTACTTTCTCCTTCAATGGGAGCTGTTCCATGCTTCAAATCCTGCTATCCTTGTCTGTTTCTTGAATGCATGTTAAAAGCTTTGTTACAAAGAGAACAACAATCAACTGTTTCCTAACTGGAGTTTAACAAGTGGAAGTTGACTTCATTTATAAAAAGTGACATTTAGGTGAGATTTGAGAAAAACATTTCTGATATATTGTTATGCTTATGTTGAAACCTATCAAAACACTGTAACCCACACCTTGCAGAGATTTTAAAAGTCAAGTTGGACAAACATCTTTCAGACATGGTTTAGTTACGTTAAGCCTGTCTCAAAGCCTGTAAAAGTAAGAGGATGACCTAGAAATTTATTCAGGAGATCCTTTCAGTCCTATAGCAAGGAATACATGGCTTATAATGTATCATGTCCTGGCAGAAATTACTTTCTCACCAATTTAAATCTCTCTGCAAAGTCCATAAAATAAGTCCACACAAGTGAAAGTGAACATTTCCTTTCTATTAGTGCCAAAATCTTTAGATCAAATATTGGACCTAGTCTACAAGCTCAGCTAAGGATTACATTTAAGCATGGAAATGACATAAAATAAAATTTAAATGCAAAAAGCCATTACTCTTTCCATAGCTATGTAACCCACAGTCTTGAATGACTTCATTACCTTCTATTCATTTCACTATCAAGCTACAAAGTGCTCTTCTCTTTTCTTTTCTTTTTTCCCCCCTTTAATACATTGTGCATTTTTCTTAAGATAACTGATGGTATTTGGCTCATATCAGAGCACTGATTGTCTTTCTTTGGATGTCATGATAAACTTCCAAAGCCCTTGGATTAATTAATTTAGTAAGCTCCACAATACAAATTATTGATCCCATTTTCAAGTGAAAGTCCAAGAACTTTATTTTTTATAGTTGAAATCAGAATATCACCCTGGGTATCTTTACCTTACCTAAAGTTTTCATTGTTTGTGGTTTGTCTATTTCCATATGAAAGATGAGCTCCTTGCTTTCCTTCTCTTTCCTTTCTTTTTTACTACCTTCCCACTACTTTGTCTCATGTTCCCATCCCAGCTCTTCCTTGCCTTTGCACTGAAAAAGCAGAGAGCATTAATTATACAGAATGCAGTATGATTGGTTCATAAGTGGAAGGTAGAAAAGACATGTCAGTGGATGTTTTCCACTCCTCCTTCAAAACTGACACAGTCTCTGGAGGTTTTTATTGTACTCTAAATTTCCCAGCATATGTAAAGATAAAAATCATCTGGATGTTTTTTTGAGAAACTCTTGTTTTCTATGTTTAGGAAGTGGTTGTGGCAGCATGAGTCATACACATTTTATTTCTCCCTAGAAAAAGTGTTGTAAATCACTCATCATAAATCTGCACTTTGTTGGTGATTTAGGCTGAGCTTGAGTTGTAGAATTTTCACCAATATGGTACCTGTTTCTTGTAAAGAGAAGTATATATATGGAGCAATATTCTTTTTTGGTGCTGTTTTCCATCTTAAAAGACTTATTTGCCTGAAACATTCAAAAATAAGAAGCATTAAACCTTAACTATAGATTTTGTAGCATTTTTTCTGCACAGGCTTTGAAATGCTTCACAAAGATGCCTCAGTAGTATGAGTAACACCATTTTGCAGGTGCAAAAAGAAAAGTAATTTTCTGCATGTCACCTGAAAAATTAATGACAGAACGGAGAGTTGGATCGAGATTTCTCTTTTTCACTTTTTCTCTAACTTTTGTCCAGTAATAGTGTTATTTAGTTGGTAACCACAGCATTAAAGAGTAATTTTGCATTTCTGTATAGATAATCCTAGTATGTAATATCTATGTATTATAGAGATGGTTTGTGTCGTGGTTTAATCTCAGTCGGCAACTAAGCACCACGCAGCTGCTCGCTCACTCCCCCCCACCTGGTGGGATGGGGGAGAGAATTGGAAGAGCACAAGTGAGAAAAACTCGTGGGTTGAGATAAAAACAGTTTAATAATTGAAATAAAATGAT
>NW_008795252.1:522128-546695 GCF_000699145.1 Aptenodytes forsteri
GTAGAGCATGGGAAGCTGAAAAGTCCTTGGCTAGTGTAAGCATTACCTAGCAACAACTAAAACATCGGTGCATTATCAACTTTGTTCTCATCCTAAAACCAAAACACTGTACCAGCTACTAGGAAGGAAATTAACTCTATCCCTACCGAAACCAGGACAGTTTGTTTAACTAACACCTGCATTCTGATTAGTACTTTCCAAAAACTTTTAAAGGCCACTTAAGTCAGTGGAAGAATTTGGACTGATTTCAGAAAATTGAGTCAGGCCTTAAATAAACTACTGAAAAAATTTTATCATTTTGGGGTGACTCGTTCTGTCTCTGAGACTGTTCCTTAGTGCCTCTAATTTGATAAGGCTACCATGTCACAGCTGAAATTGAGAAGTGAAAAGCAGCTGTCCTAGATGGATTAAGCAATATTCTCAACTGGTCTGAGAATTGATATAATTACATTAATTTCACAGAGGAATATCAATTTACCCTTGAAAGGATATAAAAATCCTACTTACAGGACAGCATTTAAATCAACCGATCAATTCTACATTTTAATTACTTAATTTTTCATCTTTGGTTTCTTTCACCATCTGCATCATCAGAATAGTCCAGTGTTTCATTTCCTGAACTAGTGATTGGATTAAGAGTAATATCTGAAACTTAAAGAAAGAAAGATCTAGACAAATAGGTTATGTCAATAGGCTAGGAACAATACTTTAAGGGACTACATTTTCAGTGTAGTTTCCTTTTACCAAAAAACCACTTACTGCTGGTCATGCCATACTCATGCTTAGGAACACTACTGACTTCCACACTGGTGTGAAGGCTCTAGCATAATGTCAGCCATGAGTAGTAATTATCATTTTCTTTCCAAACATGGCATTAGCTATATATGGTTTTGTTACTTCTTGTCTTGAGTAGGGGAAAACCTGACTGCAAAAGGTTCAATCTTTGGCAAGGACTTCAGTTAGTACAGAACATTATGAGGTACTTCCTCGCAGGCAGGAGGGCTGTGGACACACGTAAGTTAATTATTCTCATTTGTGCCTACTCATTGACTACAAACCTGTTACATCCTTAGCCTGCAGTTGGCCAGCTCAGGGAACCTGAGTAGAAAGTCAATGCTTGTTTGTGTCTTCCTGTAGATAACATCGCTTCATCCTATATCTAAATGAATGGGAATATGGATATCCTCTGTCCCTGAAAAAACCCACTACAGGTTCAAATACCAAAGCCATTGAATATGTGGTATCAAGCCTTAAGGTGTTTAGCTTAACTTACTGCAGACAAGCTTGACTTTTTTATGGCTGCTTCTTTGACTTAAATGATCACAGTCATTGGTTCAGAGTGGTGCTTGCCTCAGGTGGTGGTCTTTAATCTTTTAATCTATTCAACAATATGCTTAATCTTAGGGACAATTAATAAGTGTTGTTAGTGGTTTCTTGTCACATTACTTCTACTAATATAATCTTAAGCAGCCAATTGAGCCATTCATCTCAAATGACTGAAGACATGGTGAAAATATAGATTACTGATGCCAATTACAAATTTCTTTTTGTCTCACTCATCTGGGATAGATTCCATAGATGGTTTAAAAATGAATTTTAAAATCTTGGAAAATACCTTATCCATTGTAGGTGCCTTTGAACACTCGTCTCTCTAGTATCTGAGCACATACATTGTGCTGCTGATTTTTAAAGAAGGCATAATTCAGTTTCCTATTTTGTGCCAGTACTGAGCCTACAAATAAACATAGATGTAGTACGTGCAGGCACAGTTATCTTTTGTAAGCACAGATGTGAACAAGTACTAAAAAAATCCTTCTCTGATAGTTAGAAAAATTCAAGTGGTTTCAAATCTCTATTCAGTGTCCCAAAAGCTTGGGGCTAAAACCTGTGTTTGCAATAAATCTCTTAAGTTTTCTTTTTTTTTTTTTTTAATTATGTGTCTTACATAAACCATGTTTAGATGAAGTTAGATGTAGTTCATATCAGTAATTTAAGGTAAAATACTTTGTGATAATGGAACAGTTGTCTAAAAAAACCCATAAATTTATTTGATATAGTTAATAACAGACTTGAGAAAAACAAATATTTTGAGGGCGTACACATTAATACACCCTGTCAAACATAGCTCTAGTTTACAAATTTCCATTCTTGGCTACTATAATACTTGAAACAGCACTCTTTCCTCTTTCACTGTCCTGTGAATACCTAGCAGGTCCTTTAACACATGGCATGGTTTTAGAGTTAGGTATTAACTTAAATGCTTTGACAAATCACAATTTTAATCTGTGCATGGAGAATGCTTGTAGTTCTATTGATATAAAAAAGTTCACTTAAGGGAGAAACTTCTCTGCAAGAGAGCATTTTGGAATGGAGATAGTTGAATATATCTGATTCTTCTCACACACACATCTTCTCCACTATAATTTGTGCATTTCCAGTAAGTGGAATGAAGAGAATATTAGCAGGAGAAAATGTCTTGCATACAGTAAATATTAACAATTTCTTGTTTCTTACATTTGTATTTAAACTGTTCAGTACTACAATAATACAGTGTTCTTCATTCTTTTCCATATAATGTAGTACTCAATTTATCCCTTGGTCATGTCACATTTACCAGTTGGCTGATTTGTCTACTGAGTGTAAGGGATGATTGTGAGATTGAAGCAGTATTTATTTCCTGGTGGATGTGATGAACTGTATACAACAAATCTTTTGCTTGATCAGTCTTGACTTCAAGAGATCTGTAGAGTGAACTGCTCTATCGGTACTCTAAATTGTTCTTTTATCATCATCATTTCCTCTCCAGAATCCTGATGATCAAAGGCCTCCGTCCACAAGAGGGTATGTTTACAATGCATATTCAAGTCATGATTTAAAGCTCTAATTCATCTTCTACTCAAATTGGAAAAGCCGTGCAAGATACACAGACTCTTCACTGAATCTGGAAACCCTGAAAAGGTCTCAGGGTTAGCATTTTGGGGCAGGCTGGTTTGTTTTTGTCTCTAAGTTTGAAAGGGGACTGTCTGACCCATTTAAACTGCTGGTAGACACTAGTCCAAAAACAGAGGAGAAGAATCTCAGTTGTGAGTCACACTGCTTGTAGGACTAATTAGAGGTAAGATTTGGTTCAAGCTGATACAATGCAAGCATTCTTTATGATGCATTAGTCTTAAAGGTCTTTATCACTCATTTGGGGCAGGAAGTTTTTTTCTCATTTTTCTAATGGCAGGTCAATAGTAGATTAATGATTAAATACAAACAAAAGCCCTAAGTTTGTAGCATCTTCTCCAACACATCTATGATGTCTTCTCAGCACCAGGTGTTGGAATTTCCCTATTCCTTTGCATCTGTAACTGTAAGTTACAGTTTACAGATAAAGGCCAGAACTGTAAATAATGCAGTAGAAGTCTGTATTTATGTCATTTTCAAGCTTATTTTGCAAAAGCTACTGAGGTAGAAAAATTAACCTCGGGCAAATTCTGAATCCTGAACTTTGAACTTTCTGATTTTTCTGTTCTGTAGATTTAGTTGCCTCTGACAGATTCCGGCAGAAAAGAAACCAAGATCATGGACAAATTTAAAGTCAAAGTTATAATTACCTGTTTACTATAAGATAATGACAAGGTGATGACTGAGCTCTTTTCTTAACTACTTAAAAATTATGAGGTTAAGCCATAGAATGTTTCTTCTGTATATATTTATTAAATTCAGACTTCAAAACAACTGCTAAAAATTAATCACTGAAACAGCAAGCAGATATGAAAGAGCTCCAGAATGCTCTTTACCCAGAATCATTATTCCTTTGTCTATAAAGTCAATTAGTTATTGTAGACTTTTTTGTCTGAGGACATCTTCCCACATTTATTCACTAATTTTTATCTGCTAATTACCTGAATGGCAGCAAAATTAGTTTACATGTCTGAATCCTACCATGCTCAAAATCAACTAGAACAGTAGCTGTTACAGGATATTTCTGAACTGATTATTGCAATTAGTTTCCTGAAATTTGCCCTCTATGAAAACAGTTACATAGTTTTTCAGCATTAGAGATAAAAATTAAAGTTGTGAGCCTCTGAGATGTCCGTAGATATCTCAGTTCCACAGAGGACAGATAAAAGGAAACACGTCGCCTGAAGTGTTCTGACCTTTTTATTGGTGAAATTGATCTTTTCCATGTCTCCCTAACAGTTCATTCCAATGTATATTTTAGGCTAACTAGACCACTTAACTTTTTAGGATGAAAAAAATTAATTTGAAGGTGCCACAGTAGCCCACTGAGGAAATAATCTGAACTGTTCAACACTGTGAAGTAGTATCACCAAAAGTCTCAAAGTGGTAGAGGACTTTCCTCAAGTGTGAGCCAGAAGTGTCTTAATTTATCAACACCAGTTCTGTATGTAGAAAAGGGAGCTTATGATCTGTTGTGAGGAAAATCTTAACCTAAATCTGAAGAAGAAATCAACATTCTGAATCCATGCACCTTCTTTACACGCTGGTGTGTAATACACCCTAATATGGAAAGGAAGGGAGGGAACCATTGTGGTGGTCAGGACAGAGGGTCCCGTGTTTTGGGTTTTCCATATCAGATAGCACATGATGGTGGCAAACTAGACAAACAAAAATGTTAAGAGTTATAGTCAAACAATATGTTATTTGTCAGCTGGAATTAAAAAAAAAAATAACATAGAAAGCCAACATAAAGAAATAAACCAGCATGGCAAATATGTAACAGTTTTCTATGCTTGCACTTCATATACAAAATTCCTCTGTGATGTTATCAGATTCTTCACTATGGCTATTACTTTTGACATTTCACATTTTCTAATATTATTATACAGCTCTGAAGAACCTGTAGGTCATTTAAATCTCTATAGATTCATTGAGTTGAAGGGAATTTAGTTCTTACATTTGAATCACATCAGAGAGGAAATGAAGTAGAAGTCTAACTAGAAAGTGCTGCTGTGGGCTAATGGCAAAAGGTGTAATCATTTTTTGATACTTGTAAATTAAAATGGTTAGATTTCTCGTCTTTACATCTCTTCTTGATTAGTTCCATGAAGCTCTATGGCTACCTCTACAGTACTTTTAAATAATGTCTATGATGAAAATGTTTTAAGAAAAATCAGTTTGAAAACTCACAGCTTGTCATAGTTTATTCTAAATTCTGCAGCATCGAATTTCAGAAAATCTTAAAAAAGTACTAACTTTCTTGCCGTGAGCCTCTAGTAAAAAATTCTGCACTTCTGTATAGCACTCGTAATCTCAGAAATTCACAGCACATTAATTAAGCTTAACAACATTCCACTGAGTCAAATAAATATTTTCACATGCAGTAAAATGTTTTTACTTGAGGCTGTGATATGATCAGATTCCTTCAGTGGGTCAGTAATGAGACTGGATATAAGCATGGTGTAGTCCAGATTCTCAGTGTCTTTGCACAATTCTCTCTCATTTTAATACTGTGGAGGCATTTTTACATCACAGGAAAACAAAGGAAGCTTTATTCCATTCTAGAAATGCAAAACAGTCACCATGAATTTGTACTGGGCTGCAGCTGCAGAGGCTCCTGCCAGGAATACTTGGTAATACATAAATTGTCTCCAGCCTGAGAAATTTAAAGAGTCATTAATAGTCCAGTCACTAATTTTAGGTCAGTACAAAGGATGTAAAAGAAAATTTGATTAAAAAAAAAAAAGAGTAATTTTGGGTAAAAAACATTCTGTGTTGAACCAGAAGGACTATGTAGATTTCCTAGGGTGAAAAAGAACAACAAAAGATTAACAGATGGGAATACAAAAAGAAGTACATAATTGATAAATTATTTTTAGAAATTAAAAAATGAAAATTGGGTAACAACCTAAGTTAAAATTTTAATAGTTAATATTTGACTGAGATGCTATGAAAACTCTACTCCTGTACTAAGTGTGCACAAGTGCCTACATATTTTTTAGTCAAAATCTTAAACTTTTCAGTTATGTGCAAATGAAACTAGAAATAGAAGGGTATTTCTGAACTCTTCCTGCTATGGAATAGGCTGGCTGAAAACTGTGATTGTAAACAAGCTATGCAGAATATGAAAAATATCCACTTGTATTAACACTTGTTAACAGATCAAATTTACAGACATGTGATGTGCAGTGATCATTTAAAATTTTCATGATTAAAAATGTCAGTGACATTTACCGACTTCATTGGAGCAGTGATGACTCTGGATTGAAATTAATGACCAAATATTTTTTGCCAGTCTTATGAGGTCTCACATTAGCTAGTGCCTAACAGAACATCCTTTCTGAGTAATTAAAAATTTGTACATAAACTGAACTAATCCTTCTGAAGTTTATAAAATGAAGGACCACTGCAAATACAGCAGGTTTGATTGCCTGATTATTTGCTTGAATTTATTCTGGGTGTGTATGCCACAGCTAGAAGGTGTTTGGGTTTTTTTTAATTTCCTACTGATTCAGAAGATTGATTACTGAATAAATTCAGCATATTTAGCTTCCTAGCAAGTGAACAGGTTTTCTGTTCCTATTGTTGCCACCTAAATAGTCCTTTTTGATCACATTTTTCAACTCCAATAGAAATACATCCCTGCCTCTCAGAATCCAATGGTGTTGCAATCAGGGAAAAGGTTATGCAAACAGCAAGAACCAGTAGCAATTCTGTTCTTTGCTTTTTTACTACCTTATAGGAACTAATTGGAAGTAGTGTGGATACTGCAAAACATGCTGCATTGGGGTTTTGCTTTAGCTTTAGCTAAAGAAAACTACCAACTAGATAGCAATGGCTATAAATGCTTTCCTTGTAACACTAGAATGTATTCTACTGTAAAGATACAAGGTTGGTTGACCTCCCCTGCTTCAAAAAAGAAAAAAATTTCATTCTTGACTGATTCTGAACCCATACTGCAAAAATTGCAGCAGTTCAGAAATGGCATCCACTTTTCAGAAAATTCACCAGTCTTCCCATCTCTCACTGTCATAGGAGCTTTATTTTGAAACATATTCTCTTCTGAGATATGCATTTGCTGTTCATACTCTCAGTTCTCACGTCAAACATTTGAGGGAACACAGTGTGTGAGAAAATTCACTGGGAAGTCGTTCTCTAATTCCAATAATTTTGTCACTCCTGGGCAATCTGTCTATCTACACCTCCACCTTACTACCGTTTTTTTTTGCTGGAGTGAGCCTAGGACAGCTACACAGGAGAATAAGAAGGCAAATAATATGTAAAAAAAAAAAAAACAAAATAGAGACCAATCAAAACAAAAAATAAAGACTGTGCAATAGAGAAAAAAAAAACATGAATATTGAGGCCAAGGACATGGTTTTCACAGTCTAACCATATGAGTGACACAGTGTGGGTGCCAAAATTGATCCACAGCCTAAGTTTGACTTTGTTGTTAAATGGAAACAGAAACCTGAATCTTTAATTTCATCCCTGAATTTTGTCTTCCTTTCTAATACTCCCTTTCCTTTAGTTCCCCAGTTTCATTTCTTTCTCACTGAAAAGTGGTTCCTCCCTCCAAACGAATGTTATAAAACCTGTCTGAATTAGCTGGTAGGTAACTAGTTAGTAGGTAACACATAACATGGTTCAACAGGCACTCTGACAGAAGCTCTTTTGACCAGGGAAATACTAAGATAGAGGAGTTTTCTGTGACCCCCAAACAGCAGGAGTTTCAGTGACAAGCCCAGCTGTAGGCGGAATGCATCGAACCTTATCAGAAAGAGAGATGACACTGATGTGGGAAACATGTATAGGCAGATTTGACAGCAGTTTCCCTGGAAAATTAACTAGTTTCTTGTGGGCCTCAGTAAAAAGCTCTTCTCTTTTGTCTTGTAACAGGCAGAGACATCATCTCTGCCTTGCTTTTTTTGTGTCTAGAGAAAGAAGGGTATGCTCTCAACATCACTGCAAGGACCAGCCGAAGCACTGCGTCCTGAGGAGGAGTGAGCAGTGTGAACCATACCTCGAATGGCCTGACAAAAAGGATGCTGCTATTGTTGTCAAAGTACTGAGATTCTTTGTAAGGAGATGGGCCTTGAAGGATGGGGGTGAAAAATGACTAGTATTCATTGAACAATCATGAGCATGAACCTGTACTGTTGCTGAGATTCTAAGTGACATTCAGAAAACACAAAATATTACTGAAGAACATCTTAGTATGACTGAGTATCATGCTGTTATTGTATTAGAGAATTAATGCTTCAGACTTGTCCAAAGGCTTACCTGTTGAGGACAACTTCATGAATCTGTTACTCTCAATTTTTTTGAGTGCTATTTTCCCTAAATTATATATCCCTCCATCTCTATGCTTACATCTTTTCCTGCTTCAATCTCTCCATGTTTTTGTACCTGCCACATTTTGGCAGTTACCATTATGATTCCTTTTACCAGAATCTCAATGTTATGACCTAAATATGGAAAGTTCAATAACACTTTCTCATTTTAGGAAAAGCCAAGAATGTTAGGATTCAATAATTAATAAGTTGGAGAATATTAAAGCATAGCTCTGTGAATCTCTAATATGTCCTTACTGGAATCTGGAAATCTAGTGAAGAACTGGCAATTTTATCTCATACACACACATATACACTGAATATGGAGCAGAGCTAGAAAGATTTCATACACACAGGCAAGAAAAATGACGAAAAGATTTACTTTAGAGGGGAAATTAAGAATAGAAAGATATACAAAAAGATGGTCTGAAATAGGACATCCTGACTCCTTTTCTCATTACACCTTTCACATATAAGCAAATAACACAGAGCAGATAGCATCTATTGAGTTCATATCTTATTTTCCCTCATAGAAACTTATTTGTGTACACAGATGCTAAAATTCCCTGAAAGTGAATCAGCCACAAACTCAGTGAACAGGTTTCCTGTCATTCTGTGGAATGACAGGGACTGTGGACAGTCCCTTAAACTGTCCACTGAACCATGCTGACTTTTTGATGTTCATTCAAGCAGCTAAGCACCTTTCTAAGATGATGAGGGTGCTGCCTGCCGCGAGCCCATTCCAGTAAATATGTAAGGTCTCTTCTAGCTGCAGACAAGCCTACAAAATCATTTTGTATGATTAATAGCAGTAGGAGGAGTGACTTTCTGTTGCCATGGGATGACTAAGTTCCTCTAGGTCATCCGAAAAGAATCAAAAGCGGTTTTCTTTCTGAAGGTATCGTAAGAGCTAATTGTTTTCCTGCCGCCACACGCACACAAACACATTTCTGCAGAGTTTATGGGCTCAATAGGAAAAAGCATTCCTATCAGACAATGGCATTTTGAAGCTGGCATAGCCTCCTTAATTCTTCACACGCAGCAGAGTTTGACATCACCTTTTGGAAGCAGTGTATGACAGTTTAAAATGAAAGTAATCTTTCAACAGCTTGAAAGGTTTCTTATTTTCTTGAAACAGATTGTGTGCAAAGAGGTAATGACAAAAAGAATTAACTTAAAATCCTTCTAAAATTTCATCAATTTAACTATCCAAAATGTGCAACTTTAGAAAACCTGAAGGGTAGTTATCTTACAGCAAAAACAATTTAAATAGCTTCCTAGAAGCAGCTCAAGTGTGGATATTTCTCTTGTTTATCAGTGCATTATGGACGTACAAGTAATTTATTTATTTACTGAGGAAAAAGACATTCTTTAGGTTGCCAGCAACAAATGTATCTATTATGTAGTTCACATATTTCAGAACTTGGATTTGTTTCTGGATGTTTTTAATGTTTTAATGAGAAGAGTTGTTTTTTTAAAAAAAAGAATTAAAAAAAAAAAAAGTAAGTTTTCAGTTGGCAGTCTCTTCTCTTCCCTCCTACTCCATCCTCTATTTATTCAAAATTGCAGATGAAATCAGCTGTTTAGCTGATTGTTATGGTCAGGGACTTTAAAGAAGATTAGGCTATTTGTTTCTCATTAGCTAGAAATCATTATTCATTGTTAAGTTTCTTAAGCAATTGCAAATAGCAGTATGGGTAGGTTCCCAACTAAATATTTATCTTAGATGCAGTGAAAACAACAAAGTACAAAATTGTTTTCTGTAAGTACATTATCCTTCTTGAATCAAACTCAGGGGTGGCTACCTGGGGAAACAAATAATGTGGCAAATATTGGGATCTCTCCCTAATTTTTATTTCATGAAAAGTAAAAACCAACTGTAAAAAATCTTGAAAAGAGGGTTAGATAAACTGATGCAGGTAAACGTAATGATCTGTAATATGCCCTAGTGGGATTATGGTTTTGAAATATAGTCTCTGAGTGTTTCTAAGCCTTATCTTCTTAACATTTTAGAAGAGAATTTCTACTGAGAGTTTTATCTGCGAGGGGTTGTTATTAAAAAACGGGTAAGACTGTTCTGACTAGGGGAGTTAATAAGCAGGTACAGACAAAGAGGTGTGTCTGTGAGTGCAGCATTATAAGGAGAAAAGTCTAACTAGGCAAGTTCAAAACACGAACTTTCCAAATACATACAGTTTTTGTAGGTGGGGGTTTTCTTGTAATGGAGAAAAGACAAAATTTTCTCAGTATATGCTTTTGCTCTGCTGCCTGAAATGTAGTATGCAAGCTGCTTCTGTGATTTTAAACAAAGTTTCAATCTATTTTTAATCTTGATTTAAACAAATTCCTTTTATATAGGAGTTTTGTGCAAACTGACGTCAAAGAGCTGAAACTCAGCTGCTAAGGAAGCTCTGAGGGTATTGATCAGATGGTGGTAACAGCAACATGGGCTGGGCTAAGTGACACTAAAGGCACTGCCATATGAAGGAACTTAAAATTAATTCAGACATCATTCCCTGAACCCCAGTCTGGTGGAAGTCCAAAGCCCTGTTTCTGGAGCAATTCCACTCAGGAAAATCCCTCTCCTAAACATCGCCAGCCTCGTGTAACTCTTCTTCGTTGATGTCATCAATGTCTATTTCCATCTCTGAGCTCAACCATTTTCCTATCTGCTTTGCTTCCACTGCTGATGACCTCTCCACCAGTCTAACTGGTATCTCCATGGGGACCACCAGTCTGGAAAGTTCTCTTTCTAGGCCCTTTCACAAGCCTGTAGTCAGCACATCCAGACCAAGAATCGCAAAGACACTGGCCCAATTTGTCTCTTTTTTAGGATCAGGCTTTGACCATTTTTAGCACAAGCTCTCTCTTTCCAGAACCAAGCTCCGTTATCAAAACAAAGTCCATTTCTGTATTGTCAGGGTGACCCATCATCTCCATGTTCGTAAAACATTTTAGGAGCTTAAGGTTTTAAAGGAGCTTTAGTACTTAAGCACCTTTTAATCCTTAAAGCAAATTATGCACAAACATCATTAAGGAGATAAAAATGGCTTTGTTTCTTAAATGCCACACATTTTAAGCTTTCTCAGTCTTAAATCTTTTAAAGTGCTTTATATATTAAAACCACTAATATCAGTATTGCTACTAACTCAGTCTGTGGCCTTGGACATACCACTTTCTCTGCGTATCTGTTTCTCTACCTGTGAAATGGGAATAAGATCATTGCAACTATTGTTTTGCATAACCAGTTACTGCCTGAACAGGAATTTAAATATGGGAAAAAAAAGAAAGCATAAAAATACTTAAGTGTTTTTATTAAACACCAGAATATTAGTGGTCAGTAGATCAGTGCTAAATGAGTGCATACAAACAGCAGTAGAAACCATTTTCCAGCAACAGTCAAATAAGTTCAATAATATAAAATAAAATATTTTCTTGCCTTGTACAAAGAAATGCTGATCATTGGCAATACTGAGAAACAAAGTTGACAAGATAAAGTATATACCTACTTTTTGAAAGACATGATCACATTTATGTGCACTCTCTTGGAAGCTCTCTTCCAGCTCTAAGCCTGTCTTTCATTTGGTCTTTACCTGGAAGAAACCATCTGACTTTTTTTGTTATAATTGTCCACCTTTCCTGTAAGATAGGATCATGACATGAAAATATTTTCCTTAACACAGGAACTTATCACTAGTATATGTGAAGGTCAATATCATTATTCTGGAAACAGATTAACATACATGTCTGAATTTTTTTGAGTGCTTTTTTCTACAAAATTTTACTGGAATTTGGGATGTAAAATAAAGGGTCAAAGTGTTGGTTTTTTTAAGGTTATGCATACAGTTGGAGAAAGATTGACACTTCGTTCAATAATGTTTTGAGAAAGAGGGAGAGGTTATAGATGATGTAATGCTGAGAGACAGATAAAGTGACTTTAGGTAATCAAAGTAAAAATTGCTGCCTGACAGAATCGCAACAGCAAGGCCCTCGTTTTCTGAGATACCTGATGGGTTTTTACAGTGTTACAGCATTTGAGTTTTATGTTGTATGATATTCACCAAGTGACAGTGTGACCTTCTTCTTCCCAAGTTGTTATCATTTCTCTGTGGCAAAGTAATTCTGTTGCTGTCTTACTAGAGATGAACTCATGAATCAGTGGTGTGGGCAGGGGTGGCAGTCCGGATAGCACTCTGTGAAATCTATAAATCCTTTAAAAGAGACTGTTTTTCTGCTGCCAGCAGTTATTATTTTGTCACAATCAGGCAATTTCATTCTGAAACGTTGGGTGGCCTGGATTTGAGTACTAAAAGGAGAAAAGCTACCAGGAGATTATGGAATCAGCACATTATATGATCTGAAATCTAGGCAGTGAAGTCCACCTATTTTTGTATGCTCTTTCTAGTTAGTAGTGATCACTACTCCAGTGAACACTGGAGTACGTTTTCTTTAAATCATAACCTTTAATCATATCTAGTAGAAGTTATCATGAAGTTTTAAGAACAAAATCCATATTTTTTTTTCCCCATGTCTTGCCTTAACCATGAATTAACTTGTTATTTACTAACTTTCAATAATTAAGCCACACCATATCCATGACAGTTCATTTCAAACATGTAACTTTCAACTCTTTGCACGCTTAAAACACAGGTTGGTCAATACGTCCCCATGGACTCCCTTGTGCAAGAGTGAGTAACCAAAAATATGCAGTGAATTGTCCACAGTCACATGTTCTGAATCAGGATATACACACAGAATGAATAGGTAAAGATTATTAGGTTTGGACAGATACATTCTAGCATTTGATACAGCTACTGATGACATACAGATTGGAAAGCCAATGTACAAATAAATTAAATACTTTGTCTTACACCAAAGAGCAAGTCAAGAGTCACTCTGAATGCACAGAAAGGTTTCCTGAATCCTAAGCCACTGTCATGCCCTATAGGCTACAGCCCCTTTGACTGCTATTCTTCTGGATGGGTTTCACCAGTATTTCTGTCAATTTGAATCTCTCTTCTTGACCTAAAACTGATCACAACTTTCAAGACCATCTCACAGAAAACTTTCTTGAACTTTTGTCAACTTTGGACTGTTTTTTGTTAAAATTTAGTACATCATGAAGAGGTGGAAAAAAACCTGTCTGTTTTCATGGCAAAATCAAGCACATCTGAAAAACACCTTGAGAGTCATAATATAATCTGACTTTGTCTTTAGTGCTTTAATTAAAATGGTTGACTAGCAACAGCAAAATAAGAATAGTAAAAAAATATTTGCAGCCTAATTTTGGTTATTTTTTATTCTCAATTATCATTCAGAGTCACTAGTGGTTGAAAGAAACTGGAAGGAATAATAGCTTGTGTGAAGATTCAGACCAGACACTGTATTTACTCTTCATGATAAAAAATTAAGTCACCAGAAGACAGGGGACATAAAATGTCTCCTTAGGACAAAAAATACATGAATTTTGTTGAGTAAGATTAGCTGATAGGAGCATTTATAAACTATTTGGCTGAAAAATTTTGTAACATTTGGTAGATTCAATGAGAAAATAGTATTTTTTAGAAACTGGGATTGGTAAGTGAACTACTCAGTAACTTTAACACAGACCCCAATTGGCCAGATGTATGTTAAAGATTTGCAACAAGAATTTATACAGTGTATTTGTTTCAGAGAGGAAGTTATCTGTAAGTTCTGTGAATGATTAATACAGTCGTCCATATGTTCTTTGGCATCAGATACAAAAATCAAAAGAAGGGAAAGATCAGAAGTTGTACCTAGGGAGAGTAAATAGTGAATCAAATAGTGCTGTGGTACCCTGCTGATGCATTAGCTCAGAGAGAACAGTCCCATCTCCTGACTCTTTTAGTGGTACTTCCGGGGATACAACTTTTTGGGGTGGGGTTTGGGGTTTTTTTGTTTGTTTGTATGCTTTGGAAATTTTCATTTTTAAGTACCCACAATGTAAGGCCAGTGAAACCTGATGGCACCATGGAATTTGTTATCCAGTTTTAATCATGATTAACCATTCCTAAATTTTGTTGACCAATTTTATTTTGCCTGTAATGTTTTTTAAAAAATATTTAATAATAAAGAATCTAGTGTGTAATGTCTTTATTGAATTTAGGCTTGAGAAATGGAGAGTGAGAGAGGAGATTTTTCCTGCTAAAACAACTTTGCTTGACAGGATAAATTTGTAAATAAAATATTACACATCAGGAGTTCCATAAATTTGTTAAAATATTACACATCAGGAGTTCCCTTTCAGTTACATAATCATTTTGAATAATTAAAAAAGCCATAAGATATAAATTCCTAGCATTTAACTTAATGTTCACTCATAAATTATGGTAATATATGCTTACATAGTGCAACTTGCTATAGAAGTAAGAAGGGTATGATGCATCACTTCTAGTCGCCATTGATATATTATATGGTGTTAGATCTTGTTCAAAATCTAAGCATTGTAGAATAAGGGAGAACAGAAAGTTACTGGTGTGTAAATACAGTGGAAGGTTCTGCTCATCTTCTGTGGAAACCAGCAGTAGCTGTGATGTAGAGTCTGCTACTCCATGCAGTGAAGCTGAGCAGGCTCCAAAATTGTCAAACTTTATTCAGTCCTTCTGAAAGCATGCCAGTGTGTGCAAGAATATTATTCCTAGCACTGATCAAGAAAGAATAAAATACAAGCTTAGCTTCTGGTCGTAAGAGTGATGATGGTAGGGCAGATGCTGCAATCAAGTACAGTTCCATCAAAATCACTTGCTAAGTCAATTTCCTAGCTATTAAACATAGGGAAAATTGCTAATATACCATGGATGACTAATGTTTATGAAAAAAATGATTTCTAGCAGCCTAGAAAAGACTGCTGAACACTGCAAGTGGTACCTCCTGCGAACTAAGGTAGTCTAATCAGCCAAACGATTAAATTCTTATTTTAGTAAATTTAAACAAAATTCTTTGGTGCTAGGATTGGACTGGACCTATTGGAAATTAAAATTTCCTTTGACTAACAAAAATTCTCAGAAAAATCAGATAAAACTTTGCCTTTATGCACAGACTGTAACACTGTAATTAAATACCATTATTACCTATGGGAACAAATATAGTGATTCCTGCATGTGTACAAGTACAGGTGCTTGTGTGCTTGCAGACACACACATGCATTGGTATAAAGCTGGTTTGTACCTATAACTTATTCAACTTCAGTGATGATAATAATTTAAGTATTTTGAAAGAAAAAGTATAACTTTAATGAAGACTGCTGAACCTATAATAAGCATCTGTATACAGATGAAAAAAACTCTCCCTGATGCCAGTGTTATAGAATCTGAGCCCTTTTTTTAACTAAATATGAGGGTAATGCACAAAAAAAAAAAAAAATCCCAACAAAAAAAAAAAAAAAATATACCATGGATGACTAATGTTTATGAAAAAAATGATTTCTAGCAGCCTAGAAAAGACTGCTGAACACTGCAAGTGGTACCTCCTGCGAACTAAGGTAGTCTAATCAGCCAAACGATTAAATTCTTATTTTAGTAAATTTAAACAAAATTCTTTGGTGCTAGGATTGGACTGGACCTATTGGAAATTAAAATTTCCTTTGACTAACAAAAATTCTCAGAAAAATCAGATAAAACTTTGCCTTTATGCACAGACTGTAACACTGTAATTAAATACCATTATTACCTATGGGAACAAATATAGTGATTCCTGCATGTGTACAAGTACAGGTGCTTGTGTGCTTGCAGACACACACATGCATTGGTATAAAGCTGGTTTGTACCTATAACTTATTCAACTTCTGTGATGATAATAATTTAAGTATTTTGAAAGAAAAAGTATAACTTTAATGAAGACTGCTGAACCTATAATAAGCATCTGTATACAGATGAAAAAAACTCTCCCTGATGCCAGTGTTATAGAATCTGAGCCCTTTTTTTAACTAAATATGAGGGTAATGCAAAAAAAAAAAAAAAAATCCCAACAATAGTTGGATAATTCATGAAATACTCTGTACCACAGGAAATCACTTACAGCCATCTCTTTTTTTCTTTCCCACACTTCAATTGTCTTATGAAGTGATATCTTGGACCTTTGAATCTAATTAAGGGTGATATGGATGACAACTAATAAAGTAGTGCTGTGGTGATTCTGTGTCTGAGTGAGGTGAAAGATTGCATTTCTCTCCCCCTACACACATGAATCTTGCCACATTGAGAATTATTCATTGCTGATATAAAATACTAAGTATCAAAAGGCCAGAAAAATCTCTGCAATAGGTTAGTCATTTCTCTGCAGTGATTACAAACTAGGCTTTTTCCATGTTATAGGAAATGAAAAGAGAATGAGGGTTTACCGCTTTTCTTAAAGGTTGGGGGGAAAAAAAGAAAAAACCCTACATCTTGTGCTGTGTAAGTTTAAAGTATTTTATGAGCTACCTAGTAAAAATGGGGAAGAGGAACTTCTCTAGCATAGGGGATATAAAGAGCACAGCAGTATCTGTCTTAAATGAGTCATTTGTTGGAAAGTCTTTTAGAAAGGGGAGCTTCAAAAGACTGGTGCACAGTTGTCTTAATAAAAAAGGTTTGTTTAGAAGGATTCACCCTAGAAGGGCTTCTCATTCAGCACCTTTGAGTTAAATACAGGCTATATTCATTCAAGGGTCAGTGTGGCCAATATTTTGCAAATATCATTATTTATGGAACTTGTTTTTTAAAGGTTGTGACAGGCTATAGTGTGACAGTGAGGATACAAACTGCGTATGCACTGTTCTCTGCCAAGAGCTCATGAAAGGAGAAAGGGTGGACCTTGTCTCAAAAAATGAGTTACATGAGCTGGGGCTGTTGCAGTTTGCTACTGCAATTGGAAGCAATCAGAAGATTGAAATTCTACTATTTCCTCTGTCAGCAGTACCCTTCAGAAAGCCAGGCTTATAGAAGCTTTCTCAGTCTGGCTTTCTGAAAGGAGTATCCCGGGGGTGATCCCCAGGGTGAATAGCCTTTGCTAATGCAAAGGGATGCCTTTAGGGTTGACTGCGACCCTAAGGCTTTGTCTGTTTTCATTCTAACACACCATCAAACCCCATGAAATATTTATAAATGCAGAAACTTCCAAATGATGTTCTATTTATAACAGTAATAAAATGACATCTCTCTGAGTACATTTCCTCTAAATTTTTAAGTTGTGTCATACACCCTGACTAAGATGATAAATTAAAGAGTACTCCACAACTCATGGGAAACAATGAATAATGTTCAGCTGAATAACAGTTCTGATTCCTTATCACTTCTTAAAATATTTCTTTTCCCCTTCTATTATTTTAGTGCACTTCTCTGCAAGTGGAATCGTATTTGGCTTATATTTTGATTTTTGCTGTTTCTCTGTGCTGGTTAAAACCTTCTCCTATTCAGCTTATTGTTGTTCTACTTTTCTTCTATGTACATATAATGACTCCATAAACATTACTCAATTATTTCGTGTAAGAGTACAAAGAATAATGCATGATCTTTGGGTTTTGGAACACTTCATACCTTCCAAAAATCCAGGGTAGTGAAACCGTGGAAGTGGACCAGTTTCAGCAGTAGCCATCTACCAGTGGAAACCAAAACAAACCTCTAGACCAAGTCATCAGCATTTAAACGTTGCAATAGGAAGAAGGGGTGACAACACATTTTATTTGTTTCCTGATTTACACTAGATGTCAAAGTATATAGTGTTCCAGGTCAACCCAAAGCAGGACAGAATCTTGATAAAGGTTATATTGCTATAATTCATCTACACTGAACAGCTTCTGCAAGGCAGGGTGCTTGTGACTTCTGCTTTTGAGATGAACTTCTCTCTCACAGACCCTTAGAAGCTTGTGGTGGTAGTGCTTATTGTCCTTTTCTGAGGTCCCCTGGAGGCCAACTTACACTGCTGAAGCAGAGATGTACAATCTATTAATAGTACATCTCTCCTTCTTCTTGGATTGCCAAAATACATGCCAATTTGGAATCTGTGGTATGAATTTGATTGTGGTGTTTGAACTAGTGAACTGGAAAAACAAAACTCTTTCGGTTACAAATCCCAAAGTTGTCCCAGGTGGGAGCAATCACAACTTACCAACAAGGATACCAGAGGAAAGAGAGAGAGAACATGCACGGTTAAATATTACGTGTTTTTTATTTTACATGAGATAAAATCATAAATCTTTTGGCTTTAATCTACTTTTATTACTTGAGAGAAACAGCACAGTGACAAGCTCTCAATGGAGCCCAGATCATTAAGCTTTACAATATATTTACAAATACCACTAAAGAGATGATTTTCAAGAACACCAAAACCAAAAATGAAAAGACTCTCTGACATGCCTGTTACGGTTAACACTTTGCACCAGAATGTAGGTAACTGCAGTTTGATTTCTTGTCCTCATCCAAGGGAAGGAGACCCCACTATCATAGGAGTAACATTTAAAATTGACTAAGGATTGTACCTATTAAACTCTACAGGGAATCTCATTTAAAAGCATTGATGTTCAAATATCCATATTGCTAAGTGAGCAAAATGGGAAGCAACTGTCGTTCTCCATGAAATCACGTAGAATAAGAAAAAGCTGCAGGATTTTGCCCAGCACTACTCAACCCTTACTCCCAATGCACACGGAAACATATCACTAGCTTACAAAAAGCTTCAGTGTGGAAAGAGAGATGTGAATTATACAGAGGATTACTTTACGTTTTCTGTCGGTACACAGGACGTGCTGGCAGAAATAATTATCCAGATTCATCAAGCCCCATCGGAAAGCTGGGAAAGCTTTTTAGCCCCCTGGTTTTTATAGAACAGCAATAGGTTTTGTTTGAGAGCATTTATAGCAAGGCCAGTATTGTGAAAAGAAAAAGAAAAGTCTGATGTGCCATACACCTTTATGAATGCAGTTGAGTTATCCCTAGATTGTCTCAATTTCTTCTCACAAGATACTATAGACTGTATAGTCACTATCACATGTCTGTTACTGGAATTTTATTCGCAAGCAGAAGAAAGCAGCAGTCAAACTGCCAAATAGTGTTTTTAGTTTGCTTCTGCTCTGCCAGCTTTCCATGCCAGGACAAACCCTTTTGAACTCAGTGATAGGAAAGTAAATATATGGAAATTGGTCCCTAACAAAGCCACTGTTATCCCTCCTAACAAACCATAGACTGATGTCCAAAGTTGTACAAACAAGAGCTTTCCCTTGGCTTTTCAAGAGCTGACTTTACACAGGGTTGCACACAAAACACTGGATGTCCATGAGTTTCATGCCAGCCTTCATTCTAGTTTATGTGGCTTGGTAACCACTGGACCTCACTGTAGCTTTAGCTCAGTCAGACACGAGCCCAGACTAAAATATTTTATGTGATTTTTCATTGTTGCTGGGCTTTTACAATCTCCCTCGAAACCTGAATTTTACAATTAGCTCTTTATTTATAATGACAGAGTCTGTGATGAACATAGCCTTACTGTTTCAGATATGCAAAAAGCAGAGGTGGTATTTGCTGAAATCACTAAATGGCTCAAAATCTGCTAACCATGCTCTTTGTGGTCTGGAAGTTCAGTAATGAAACAACCAAAATTATCATTCGAAGTTGGCCATTCTTTCCACTGCATAAGGATATTTGAACACACGTCCTACCTCTGAAGTGTGTTATATAATGATAGTTCTTTGAAGGTGGTTTTGGAGAAAGTGTACTATTTTGTACTCATTACTCAAAAGGTCATTGAGATTGTTTCTTTGACCTGGTAGAATATATTGACCTAGTAGGACTGTGTATTTCTAGCATCCGTGAAGATTTTATTCATATATGACTTCCTCTGTGAGTGTAAGAGATACTGAAAACCTTTTGTAATCTCATGTTAAGGCATTTCTTTTTTGAAATATTGTTCAAAGCTGAAGTAGATGAAGGAATTCTTAAAAAAAAAAAAAATCCAAGTGTTCTAACAAAGTACCTTCTCTAACCTTTGAGTCAGCTGTTGTGAGTCTTCCTATTTCAAGAGGTTTTTTTCAGCCAGAACTAAATTCAGCTCAATTCCAAGAATAATTGCAGAACAACTGAAAAAACACTTCCAGGGAATTTACTATCCACTGATATTTGTCCAGTGCTACTTGCAAAAGCCCATTCACAGTTCGGTCTTAATACTAAGAGCCTACCAGATCTGGCTTAATTTTTTTCACTGCTGCTATTGACAGCTCCCACTGAAATCCAACAGGAACTGCTCACATTTGGCACTTCTGAAATCAGTGCTTTACTCAGAAAAAGCAAAGTACTACACCTACACACTTCATTTACCTAGTGATTGTTGCCTGTGCAACATACACAGAATAGGCTTTCAGCAGCAGCTTTTTCCAGTCAATTATCATATTCATTTTATTAATGGCAAATTCTGCTAAAGTAACTCACCCTCTCTGACCTCCTACAGAGTGTAATGTGCTAGTCCTGCTCAGGGTAATGGAAACTCTTAAGCTTTGTCCTGTATTTATTAATGCTAATGAAATTCAACATATGGCTGGTTTCAGGGAAAGCAATGAAAGCAGAGGAGAAGGCAATGGCAGTAATGACCCTGTAATTATTTATAGAAGTAAAGGAGAGAGAGTTCTTACAGAAGAAAGAAATCTCATGTAAAGACAATACTAATACAAATGGTAAGACTACATGCAAAGTTTTTTCGAAGTTGTATAAGGAAGAAAGGGGATTAGCAAGAGCTGAAACAGCTGCTATTCATGAGTTAAGAGCATTAACAGAGTCAGCATATTATTTGTGCTACCCCCAATCTTTAATGTAATGACATAGAAACTACCTCATTAAATATAAAGCAAGAGGCTCTCTATCTCTAGTGTACTCTGTGTACCGTAGTAATCCAGCTATTTCAACATGATGCATTAAAGAAGGAATTCAGTAAAAAAAAAAAATTTTAAATGCAAAGTTAAATACTGGCTGTGTTAAAATATAAAGCAAAATGGAAAGATAAAGAGTATAAACCAGCTAAAATACAGACGTATTTTTCTTTAGAGAAATGCAAGGGTCTGTGTAATAAGTTGCAAGACCTTGTGGAATCAGATGTTCAGTAAGTGATTGAATCACTGGGATTTGGTCACCTCACCATGCAACTCCCCAGCTTTCTCCTCAGAAAGTTTCTCAGCACATCTCTTGCTCTGTTGATTCTGTGATCCTTGATACCTACAGACTTTGACTGAACAATATGAATAGGTAGAATAGCGCTGTACCTCCACCTAATGTCTGGTATACCAGTGTACTACTTATTCAGTAAGCGATTGAATCACTGGGATTTGGTCACCTCACCATGCAACTCCCCAGCTTTCTCCTCAGAAAGTTTCTCAGCACATCTCTTGCTCTGTTGATTCTGTGATCCTTGATACCTACAGACTTTGACTGAACAATATGAATAGGTAGAATAGCGCTGTACCTCCACCTAATGTCTGGTATACCAGTGTACTACTTATAATGACACTAGCAAATGTGTCATTATGCATATCACATACATATTTGCAGTAATAGTGCATGTCTATGCACAGATATAATTTCACCATTGAAATTCATACAGGATAGACCTGTTCACTGTTTTGTGTTGTTTGTAGTGACATTGACTATTGCATCACTACTCATCAAAGGGAATCCAATTCAGAATGGAAAGAGTGGTAGTTGTATTTTTTTTCCTCAAGTCATAAAATTTTGAAAAAAAATAGAATCAGCCATGGTTTTTTTTTCCAATATTTCATTTAAAATTTCACATTCAAATATATATTTGACTATAAAATAAGTCTATATTTCAAACTACTGTATTTTTAATTGTCTTGAGTACCTTTTTGTAACATCAATTAGTTATAACCTAGCAACTATATAAACGTTGGAGTATTTGTTCAGGGTATTTAATTACATATACAGCTCTTGAACTCAAAAGATCAGAAAGAATGTAAAATTGAATGTGCTTGAAAAAAATCATAAAATCAAAGTACTTTTCAATAATACACCATTCATGAAGAAAAAAATTTACTTCACATTTTACAAAAACTACTACTGCCACATCAAAGTACCTCCTTTTTCCTTTGCCTAGACGAAAACCTTGAAATGTTCTGTTAAAACAATTTCTAGCCAAGGTATGATGTTGCTTATTATTATATTGTGTGTAAGTAAGCTATGATTTTTAATTACTTGTGGATGTATGGTGGTGTCTTTATACTACAATGTTAAGGTCTCCAGCTGCATCAGTTTCGATAAGAACTGGAACTGACAAACATTTTCCAGTGCTGCAGTTAATATTCCATCTATATATATTCTGACCTGAGCCCTCACAAAGGTCTAGCATTTTTCTTTTTTTTTCTTCTTTTTTTTTTTCTTTAATGTAATCTCTCCAATGTTGCACCATTCATATGTGTCATGTCACTTTGACTCTTTTCTGGCTGAGAGAGCTAAAACGAGCTTCTACTAAAGTTAGGTTAATGCCACTCCTGATCAGCCAGTGCTGTGAAATGATGCAAGGCTAACACCTCCTCTTGGAAGCTGAGGTCACTGCCAAGAGCAATGAGATTTTTTTTGTACCAAAAGCAAACCTGACACTTTTTTTCTGCTTTTCAGCATTTCCAGCTGGGAGTGAAAAGGGGTTTCACAAATGAAATAAACCTCCTGCTTTCTCCACTCATACACAAATGACCCTTTCACTCAACAGGGACACCAGATATATTCTGTGTGCTTTGAAGTAATTTGTACAGTAGAGCAAATGGTGAAAGCAGGTGAGTGGGACTGGTAACCATACCTCTTATCTTTCTTTTCCCATAGGATCCTGAGTATCTTTCAGATTAATGGGTATTGTTTATTTAATTCCATCTATCTCTGTAAGAATATCAGTAAGAGAGCATAATTTAAAGTAGGCAATGAATTTTCTAATTTTAAGTATTTTCATACATAGTAAAACCTTCCATATCACCCTCTACCCAAGGATCTCGGAGCACATTTTAAAACTAGGCTGGGATTCCTACCTAGCAGATGGCTGATTATCCCAGCTTTGCATATAAGGCAACAGAAGCAAAAAAGAGATTATGGACCTACTGCAAAGGTATCTGTGGGCTGACAAACAACAAATTTTCATACTGACAATCACGCACTTTCTTTGTTCTGTCTTGAACAGACCATTTCCTTCATGATTACTGCAGTATCACTCAGTATCTTCTCCAAACTGTTGTTCAGTTTGGAAACAATCAGAGAAGAGTTTCTCCAACTAATCTCTGGCAGGATTTATACTGCCTCACACATGATATGACTTTGGAAGTTTTATCAGTTCTGAAATAATACATCTCTTCCTCACTACCAGAAAATCAGTTATTTGATTTTGACTTTTTTAATCTCCTGGATAAAAAAATTTCTGTCTCTTCCAGTAGGCAATTTGATATCCAAACAACTTTCAGGTCAGTGTTTGATGTAGCAGTGAAGGAAACCATCGGCCAATATTTCCTCGGGAGGAAGACTGAAGTAGCAAGTACATTCCTCAGGCTTTGTTCTCTGTAATAGCGTCTTTGAACTTGTAGTCTTAAACCCTAGTGTTCACAAGAGATAACTAAGGTAATGTCTGCTTTGGCAAGTAGTCTGGCACAACAGGAAAGATCTGCAGAGTGAAAGACTTGGAGCTGAGGTCCTGATGGGCTCACTCAGACTGAGGGCAGGAGGCTGGGAATTGACTATGGGCCACCATTACACTTGTCCCTCAGACAAAAAGCCCACTAACAGCTGGTCCATATCTTTCTCTTTGGTTTCATCAAAAGTGACCTAGCTCAGACTACTCTGCAATGCAAGTCAAAGCCTGGGATCTGGTAACAACTCTGAGATTTACTTTAAAAGCACATTTTTCACCCTAAAACAGTGTACTGGTTTCAGCTGAGATAGAGTTAATTTTCTTCCTAGTAGCTGGTACAGTGCTGTGTTTTGGATTTAGTGTGAGAATAATGTTGATAGCAACAACTAAAACATCGGTGTGTTAAGTAGTGCTTACACTAGTCAAGGACTCTTCAGCTTCCCATGCTCTACAGGCTGAGAAGGCTGGAGGTGCACCAGAAGCTGGGAGGGGGCACAGCCAGGACAGCTGACCCAAACTGGCCAAAGGGATATTCCATACCATGTAACATCATGCTCAGTATATAAACCGGGGAAAAGCTAGCCAGGGGTCTGCTGCTCAGGGTCTGGCTGGGCATTGGTTGGCGGGTGGTAAGCAAATGCATTGTGCATCACTTAGTTTGTATATTCTATTATTATTATTATTA
>NW_008795252.1:546845-548431 GCF_000699145.1 Aptenodytes forsteri
TAAACCACGACAAACAATAATGTAGATACAATGTAGGGAAAAAAAAAAACCAATCTGTTAAAATTCCCTAAGTAGGATCGAAACAAGGAATTGCAAACAAAGTTATAGGGTTGCAAACAAAGTTTAAATCTACTGCACTAATGATATTGTGATACTTTTTCTGACAAGTCTACTATGGAGATACAGTGGACACTATTTGTGAAAAAAGTTTGTTTACACAGATGTTATGAAGTAAGAATATCATACTTCCAAACGTTTCTCTTCAATGTGACTCTGTTTCCAGTGTCTTCCAAGACTGAAGGGAGATCTTAAATGCAAATTTCAAATGTTGACTTTTTAATACGATATTCTCTAGTCTTGCTGAATTTTGTTTCCTATTTCTACATGGTTTCCTGTTCTGGCATATCTTAACCAGCAAGAATTCACTTGCACAGTGATAAGAGAACATACTTGTTCCTAAGGCAAAGGGTAATGGTTAATGATTGCCTTCACTTTGAGCCTTTCTCCTTAAATTTCCATTTGGTTCAACATGCTTTTAAGTGGAATCAGGTTAGTAAGGTGAATAACCTTGGGCAGCTAGCCAAAGGGAAGAAAGATGAAATAGATAATGGGAACATGGCTGTTCATTTACACTTGTTAATATGCCAGTGAACTCAACCCGCTTCCTAGAAGGTTTCTAGAGGCACACATAGGGCATTTCTGATTTTCACACCACCGCAGTAAAAAAAAGGAATAAAATTTGAAGGCTCAGAACCTCATTAAGGCCACAGGTACTTCACCTTGTTCTGGAAGTATAAAGGCAATCTGGATTTCACCTCCCTCCCTCTAATGTCTTTTTATTCTGCCAGAGTAATGTAAAATTGTTTTAAGTTCACAAGGACCTGACCTAATGTCTTTATTCTTACAGGATATGTGAAGATTAAAAGAGAATAACATTTTATGAAGTGTTTAGAATGAAAAAAAAAAAATCAACTGGCATTGTGTTATTCAGTGACACATAGAGATCTATCAGTGGGGATAACTCCAAAGACTTATAGTTGAGGAGCTGATGTGCATTATCCAAGCACAGAGCCTGACTGTGAAAAGTACTCTACGCAGCAGTTTCCCCTTAAATCAGTGCACTAGTGGGCAGCTGCAAGGTTCCAATGCATGACAGCTTGTGGGATTTGTGCCACCTGTAGCAATTGATCTGGAAATACATGCATACATATAGATATACACACACATATATGTGTGTGTTTCTTTAAAAATATATAAAAAAACCATAAGATGTAGCCTGGTTTTGCATCAGACATAACATCAGTTCTGCTGACAATATATATGACTATTGAAACACATATCAGCTCCTCATTTACCTATGGTAATTATAACTGATCAATCAGGAAATAGAGACATAGATTGCTCTTGGACCTTAAATAGGGCAAGGGGTACTACAACCATTCAACTAACAATCTCATCCCAAGAAACCATTTTTTCTTGTTCCTCAAAGGTGGGATATATATTAATGTTTAAGACAGATTGTCAGATTCTGTACTCAGTGAAGATGTGTGGATTTCCTCAGTTAAAGAAAATCCTTTTCTTTCTTC
>NW_008795252.1:548519-550663 GCF_000699145.1 Aptenodytes forsteri
TCACTATCTTTGTTTCCTAGTAGAATTAAAATATATAGGTGTGTAAGAAATGAAGTTTGGATGCTGGTACAAAAGATTAAAGAATTACCTATCACAATAGAAAATACTAAAAAATAAAATCCCTTGAAGCAAAAGAGCTCATTCTTCCCTCCCTTTGGTATTAGATTTTTTCATTTTATTTATTTATTGAAATTTTGAATTCCTGTTAATGTTTTAAAGATTTTGCAGCCAGCTGTAGGAAAACATCTGAAGTAAGCTAACACAGATGAGACTGGCTTTTTCTCCTCCATAATTATCCACTGACCTGATTTCTAAAAATAATGCTACTTCACCTTAGAACATTTGTCAAATTGGTTTGTGCTAGTGCTAGAAACTGTAGTTCTAACCTATGCAGGCTAGAAGATATATTTCAACACTTAAACATTATAACAATGGTCTAGAGTTATATAGGCTCATAAAAAAAAAAAAATCACCATTCTGACACTGATATAAGAAAGTAGAAAGAAAGGCAATGTGATTGCAGCAGGTTCTACTTCCTTAAGAGGGAAGATGTTATTCCTCTTGCGGCTGTGCAGACTGGAACGGGAGCAGGTAGCTCTGTGAAGTCAGTCTAAAGATAGCCAGGTTGAGCCTGTGCCATCCTTCTATCCAATCTGAAGACTATTTGAACAGACTTCAGAGGCAATCAAAGGCCCCTGTGCACATGCTTAATTCATATACTTGTGAGTGACTCCACTTTGTGTGTGTCTAAATTATAGCTGAACTGTAATAGACTGTCTGTAAATGGTATACAAGAAATTCAATGCATAGAGAATTCAAAATCAACTATATATTAGTTCTGTTGGGGAAAGAGAGGATGTCACTGAAAGAGTTTTCCTGATTTATCACCCAAAGTGTCATTGACAAGTCCTCAGAAGTGGTTGGACGGCATTTATGGAGTGAAAAGAAAATAACAAAGAGAAATCCAAAGAAGCTCTAATTAATGTGGATCCTCAGGTGCATCACTACATGGCAATTTTCATATAAGAGAAAGAGCCTGCTAAACAAGTCAGAGTAATTACAGGACTGTAACATTCTTAGTGGACTCTATATGTCCTTTGTAGAGGGGTATTTAGAAGAAAGTTTTCATTCATTTATTTTTGTTTGATTTAAGAAGTTGCTTGATGACTGCTTGATGGTACGAGCACATCTGGGTGTAGCAGCTTTCAAACGTTTCAGTTTTGCCAGAGAAGTATGCCAGTTATTCTATTGACTTTACGATTGTTTTTCAGTAACTACCTTCTGAGAAATTAATCAATTTTCTTTGAAAGGATCCAAGCTTAAGATCACCACTAATGAAATTTCATACTACTGCAATACTCTGGATGAAAGCTTCCAGTGGTGGCCCTGAATGAGACACTGAAGTGACAATGGCATTTCTGTATTTCCAGAACAGGAACTGCTGTTCTGCAATAACCAGAGACTGCTGGTAGTGACCAGAAACAGCTATCATCTCACAACCATGCCTGTTAATAACTGCTAGAAGAATCTCTCAAAATTCAGACAGAGGGAAGGTCCAAACCTGAAATCAGCATCATCCTGACAGTTTTGTTTCTAATCCAGCTAGAAGAACCCTACACATCGGTTTCATTTATCTCAGACTAACACTTTTGCATGTAACTTCTCAATTCAAAGGTGCCCACATGACAGTCGTCTCTTGGTGATAATTCTGCTGATAACTCCTGAAGCACGGGAAGGTGTGACAATGTACAGAGCCCAGGTTAGTCTCTTCTCCTGAAGGAACTTGTCCACAAATCTGTGGGACCCGATGAGATCCATCCGTGGATCCTGAAGGAACTGGCGGATGAAGTTGCTAAGCCACTATCCATCGTATTTGAGAAGTCGTGGCAGTCCAGTGAAGTTCCCACTGACTGGAAAAGGGGAAACAAACCCCTTTTTTAAAAAGGGAAAAAAGGAAGACCCAGGGAACTACAGGCCAGTCAGTCTCACCTCTGTGCCTGGGAAGATCATAGAACAGATCCTCCTGGAAGCTATGCTAAGGCACACGGAGGTGGTTTGAGACAGCCAGCATGGCTTCACCAAGGGAAAGTCCTGCCTGACTAACCTAGTGGCCTTCTATGATGGAGTGACTACATCAGTGGACA
>NW_008795252.1:551642-557435 GCF_000699145.1 Aptenodytes forsteri
TGGTGGATGCCCCATCCCTGGAAACATTCAAGGTCAGGCTGGACGGGGCTCTAAGAAACCTGATTTATTTGAAGATGTCCCTGCCCATGGCAGGGGGGTTGGACTAGATGACCTTTAGAGGTCCCTTCCAACCCAAACTATTCTATGATTCTATGAAATTCTGCCACAACACTGCAAAGCAACTTCCATAGTGAATACTGAAGGACCTGCGAATTACTGTCAACTATGTTGTACCCCAACCTACATATACAAAATAGCAATCCTGTAGAACAGAGGCTTTTTTCTCAATTACTTTTTACTATCACAAAAATGTCTTTAGCTTAACAAAGGAATTCATACATCAAAAGAAAGATGTATTACACTTACAAAAATGTATAAATAGCCCTCAATAGGTATACAGTACAAATTGTAATATTTCATCTGTTTAAAAAACTAACTTTTCATTGTTCCGAAGTCAAATGCAACTGAAGGCTGACTTGTGAAGAAAAATAAAACATCTAAATAAACATCTCCTGCCTCCCAGCTGCAAATCTATTCCATAATATCCCTGGCAACTGCCTCTTAAAGGAACAAGCTTGTTGAAGGAAAATATGGTATCCATGTAGCAAGGTTGGGTGTTAAACAGATTATTATTTTGTATTAGCTTGGTTCATTTTAAGATGCTGCAGAGACTGATTGTGAGACAGAGGCAAGTTTTCTAAATAGGTTAAAATGGCACTTAATTGAAGAATAGAGCTGTGGAAAAAAAAAAAGAGTCCAGAGTGCTCCTTCCAGCTCTAATATCTATAATTTAAAGTAGTGAGTGTTTACATAGCACTTTGAACATGTAAAGTGCTTTTCATGAAGCATTGTTTTTTACTTAGTATATACAGTACAATAGCGGAGTTTTCAAAGGGGATATATTTAAAGATTGAATAAGTTAAAATGTTTAAAGGAACAAGAGGAGAAGACAGTAAGTTTCTCAAATGAAAAAATGGCAATCATAATTTTAATAAGAACAATCAGCTATTAGATCTACAGTAACTCTAAAGAAGGTTTTTTTTTTTTTTAATAGAAATGAGCAATGCAGGTTTGAAAAAAGGAGACTATATGGGCCTCTTTCTTCTGTATAAAAAGTTTATAAATAATATATTGCCTTTCCTTCTTTTTATCTGCCTTTCTGCTTTTATCTGTTACGGTGCTGAAATAAACTCAATAACGTTATGTATGTCAGATTTTTCTGTCTCAGCTAGACCTTAGATGTTCTGTAGCCCGTAAGAAACAGTACTCGCTACCTGATGCAGGGGAATTTCAATAGGTAGAATGTTACTATTTAGTGATGATACAGGTAAATATTTACATTTCATTAATGACAATGGAGTTTTGTCATGAGCTGGGATACATTTCTAATAACTAGCCTGGCCAAACATTTAAGCTATTTTTCTTTTGAGCTGTTTAATATAGCATAGATGGAAATGCTAACTTAAGCATTGTTTCAAACTCTTATTTTTCTAAAAAAAAAACCCAAAACAAAACCCAAGAAATTGGGGGGGTGCTAAAATTTCAAAGCCTTTTTGCCAGTGGTTTTTGAGAGTCTTTTTTATCTCTTTTTTGGTGCTAAGAAAGTAAGGTGATGATAACAGATAAAGCATTTTGTTTGTTTGCTGAACAAATAATGTATATTGCATTCATCTCAGTACTTCTGAGCATCTTATAATCAATCTTCAATCTCAAAACACAAACTCTCTTATGTAAAGTAGTGAAAATAAATGGGAAAAAAATTGGTACTCTTTGAAAGAATAGAAGTGTTATTAACAACTGTATTCTCTTGAGCAAATTCTAATGAGGATACTTATTTTATGCTTTATACTAAGTTATCCTTGAAGCTCCAACCGGGTGTAATAATCTTCTTCACTTCCTCTCCAAATGTGCTCGCTGGTGCAAGTCATAGGAGGTATTAAATGTCTGCCATCTTCCATCCAATTGCAAATATACTTTAGTGTTTCAGGAGTACAGATATAGCTGAACAGTGACTGGGTTTTTTTCATAAGTGCAACAGAAGTGACAGATCACAAGGAAGCTTTCCAGTGATAGCTCTTCTCTTCTGGATTGGTTTGTTCAGGCTTCTTTAGCTGGGTGCAAAGAGACTCTGAAAGCAGAATATACAGAACTTAAAAAGTACTAAGCAATTATTTACTGGCTAACATACAAAAGATGGCTAGGATTTAGCAATCTGTTAGGCTAAGCCTTAACATACTCAACTCCTCTGACACAGCACCTGAAGAGCTTTTGCTGGCCAGGGAACCCCAGCCAAATGGAAAAGGACTAGCCTCTGCAGCTTCTGTGAATTAGCTCCTCTGTGTTGCTGAGATTTAACTTTCTACCAGCTCACCAGCACAGGTGATGTTGATAACTTGATGTGATCCAATAACCCAACCCCAGCCAGGCTCCCAGGTTTTGTCCCATAGATATTTATACCTTCCCATGGGGGAATCTTTCCTTTAACTCCTTGATCTGCTAACGATTTCATCTCAACAGCCTAATTTCTTATTCCTCTATGAACATCCTCACAGCTCTTCCTCAGCAGTTTGAGTCAAAGTTATGGATCTGTGCAATATCAGAGCTGAGCCTTTGGTCTTTTGTTCATGGGCAGTGGGAAGGGGGCAGTACAAAAGATATAGCGCATATTACAGAGAGAGGTTTACACCAGGAATAATGTGGCTTTTTTTTCCTCCCTGTACATGAAAGCTAAGTGAAGGTCTTAGTCTCCTGATGGTGCTGTAAGTTAATAGTGATAAAATGTAGGTCTTACTAAGTGTTCCTAGGTAGGAGACTGTGGTTGAAGAGCTTTAGGAAAAAGAAAAATATATTATGCATCGTATAAGAGAAGGTATGTTACCTGTTATTCAACCCCTAGGAGATATACTTCCTCTGGTCTCTTTATTCTGCAGAGGCTTTCAGGTGATCCTTTCCTTAGTGTATTTTTCTGTTCATATCTCTCAGCAAAATGCCATGGAGTCATTAGTACTTCTCAAGAGACATCTGAGCCCATAACTGAGAAAAGTGTTTGGACACAAGTAATATGAAGAGATTCTAGATTTTGTCTGACTGAACTCTCGCTTGTAGGTTAATGCAAGGAAGTTCTGCATTCATAACTTCTAATATATGATATCTGGAAGAATAGTTAATCTGAGCGATGGCGAAATTTCCAATAGTGTTTAATACCTAAACTAACACCTGATTTAAAACAAGAAAGCAGAGTAATAATTGCTCTCCCTGAAGCCTGCAGTCCCTTCTACCATTTATACATTTCTACTACTCTCTTACCCTGCTCCCAGGGTACCAGTTTACTGTATTAATGAGGTTGAACTATGAAATGTTTGTCACATCATTTGTAGAGACTTTGAATGAAGTTCTTGTAAAAAGCATAAAGCCATATGAAGTTTAGCAAGTATTTAAGCCTTCAGTTTAAGACCTAACTTTTATCAGGCCTTTAACATGAGCAAATGGAGATCTTTTCAAGTGAATTTAAGACTTTGCTAGAAGCAATAGGGGCTCAGAGTGCATAGACTTAGTAAGTATCTGGTGATAGATTACACATATAGAAAAATCTTTAGTCCATTCTGTTTTCCTTTCCCTGCTATATTTATTTTCTAACTTTTCCTCTGTCTTCCTTTCTTGCATAATAGACATGTTGCAGTAGTCAGAAAACACTGCAGGACTACTTGTGTGTTTTACTTCACATCCCCTTTACAACATTCTTGCTGCAGAAATGGATCCTAAAGTGAACATAAATATTATTTGCCTGAAAATAACTTAGTTAATAGGGTTTTTTCAGTTCCTAACCAGATCAAGTGTTAACTCTAGTTAATTTCCAGGGAACATTTTAAAACAGCAAAGTAGTTGTTATTGTTTATCCAATTTCCAGTCATATTTTCTTATTTTACTCCTGACTTTTGGTTGTCTGATTTCTGCATCTTTTCTTTTTAGAATTCTCTAGTCTTCCAGACATCTCTATTATAAAAAACATTTATTTTAATTTCTCTTAAGGATTTAACTTCTGTATGAATCCTTTTACCTTTGTTCTATAATACTGGATCATTGAATGCAATACTGGATCATTGAATGCAAATTTTCATTCTAACATGGCATATCCCTTCTTTAAGACAAATATAGCAATTAAGCAATTGTCTCAATATTCAGAGATTTATTAACACTATGCATTTTGTCTTTTTTTAATTACATATTTTAAAAATGAAGATGAAAACAAATCATCAAAGAATAAGTTGTCTTGAAAAGCAGTACTGAGCAATTAGAGGAACTAACTTATCATCAAATCAGCCCCAGGAGCAAGCACAGTGAAGTGACCCTTCCCCTTGCCGGGGCTGATACTTAAGGACCAATCTAGTTCTTAATAGTACACATATCCCAGAATTTTACTTGAAGCACTCAAAAAAGTGTAAAGAAATAGCCAAAGGACATTGCAGAGAGATTTAAACACTGAACACCAATTCAGATGTTTTTATTGCGGATCTAGGGGGAACTGTAAGTGTTCAATTTTTGCATTAGTCAATGCCTTTCCCACTTGAATTAAAAGAAGTCCTGACAGTAGTCCCAATTTAATTATTACATTGTTCATTTGGAAGATATAAACGCACAACTCGAGTTAAAGCATCATGTGATTTTTGCCAAGCCCTGTGCTTGTTTTCTCACTGGTTTCATTACATGACACTGGTATTCCTAGGCACTAGCAGCAGCCTACCTCCAGGGGCAGTGTGTTAAGCTTCAAATCACACTTAAAAAGTGTAACAAACTCAGAAGCAGGGCTCACCTGACAGCAAAGGGCTCAGTCTCCTGGTGAGCTGAAAAGGAAGTTCAGTGTTGTTATGAATAGGAAGCAACAGAAAGACATGCAGCAAGACTCAGATCACACACTGCTTCTGTGTGCTGAGATTTCCACTGGAGAGCAAGTCATGCATATGCTACGTGGAGGTTTAACTTTGTCTACGTTGTGTTGCACTGGCATTGCATACACTTAATTTTACTTGAGCCTCTGAATGTAATTGAATTGCTCTTGCTGTGCTCTGTTGATGACGGTAATGCAAAGAGATGACAAGCCTGGAATATCTATTTCAAATGACCCAAAGTGTGCGACTGGCACTGAGCAAATAAGTCATTGTCTCAAGAGTTACTTGGGCAGTCACAGCTCTTCATCTGCCAGCTTCTGCCTAACACTGACACGGGCTTGTATTGGGCTACTGACAAAGAAGAAACCTACATGCAGGATGCCTGAAATTGTGTTTCACTGCTCTTGACAAAGGAAAGTGATCCTTCTCCAGACTCCATTGAAGAACTTCCACCTAAATAAGGAGGAATAAGAACAGATTTCTAAAACTTCATATTTTAAATGCATTGTCACAAAGGATTTGACATCCTATATGATTTTCTTTAATTCATGTTCTGTTCTGTTTTCTCCAACAGTTTAATTACGCTACTTGCTTAGTTTGTAATCTTGAGTGTTAAGAAAAAAGCCAATCATCACTCTCCTAAGTGTGTTCTTGTGCCTCTGTGCCAACTCTTACAATTTTGTTCCTTGATTTTGTGACATATGACATAAAAAATAAAATCTGATCCTGGCTTATTCTTATTCATTTTCCCAGGTGATTCCCAGGTCACTTTGTGTCCTGGTTTCAGCAGGGATAGAGTTAATTTCCTTCCTAGTAGCTGGTACAGTGCTGTGTTTTGGATTTAGGGTGAGAACAATGTTGATAACACACCAATGTTTTAGTTGTTGCTAGGTAATGCTTACACTAG
>NW_008795252.1:557793-578740 GCF_000699145.1 Aptenodytes forsteri
ATGGGAAGTAGTGAATGAATTCCTTGTTTTGCTTTGCTTGCGTGTGTGGCTTTTGCTTTACCTATTAAACTGTCTTTATCTCAACCCATGAGTTTTCTCACTTTTACCCTTCCAATTCTCTCCCCCATCCCACTGGGGGCGAGTGAGCAAGCGGCTGTGTGGTGCTTAGTTGCCGACTGAGGTTAAACCACGACACTTTGTTAAAGCTTTACTGCTACAGAGTTTTTAGTTTTCCATCACCTCTTTACCCTTTTGGTTTCCAGTTTAACACTTGTTTTACTTCTGTCACTAATTCAAAATATCCTGTTTTTTTCTTTGGTTCATTCCTATCCAGCAGTGCCTGTTTTCATGAAATTAATTAATAAATCGCCCTCTGTTGTGGTATGCATTACCTTTCTTACTTTGTTAATACAAACGATCACAATAGATGTTATAAGGTCAGTAAAGCTAATGTTGGTTAGCATTTCTTAAATTATTCATGGCAGAAATATTTGTTCTGTATGCAGTCTCCCAGGCTTTGAAAGCTGTGAGGCTTTCTCTTCAATGCTTGTATTTCTATAGATAGTGTCATATGCTGTAACATCATCCCACTTATAAACTTTTTTTCTAGCGTTGACAGAAATATTTTGTCTTGTCATTTCTCACGTTCAGCTGTACCTCCTTTCTTCAGTGTTCAGTTCTGGGAGAACTTTATTTAGTCATTTGGTACTTCCTGATAATTCCATCTTCATGAATATTAAATAGCCACTCAGACATTATTTTCAATCTTACATTTAATGCCTTTTATAGAAGACATTTCAGTGTGTCACTGCTGCAATATTTGAGCTATAAGACATTCCTGAGGGAGAGGAAAGTGTTAGGCTTCAAGGGCCCTTGGCTTTGGCTGTGCAGTTTTCTCTGCAAACCTGAATTCACACACTGCTTAGTTCTTTCTTTGCAGCAGTGTGTCTGTGAAGCTTCCCTATGGGAGGAATTTTACGTGTAATTTCCACTTCTTTGCAGAGCTGGAAGCTTTTAGGTGACTGGCTGATTTGTCCTATATATTTCTTTATGAGAAAAAGGGACTTGTTACAGGTATCCTCAGGTTTTTGATGGTGAAGTTAACGCTAGACTATAGGCTAAACTGTATGTTATATCCAGCAGAACAAGAATTTTTTTAAGTAATTTCCCCTTGTAAGATGAAAATCATGAACCTTGAAAGTGTTTGTGGTGTGAATATACTAGTTTATCAGCTATAGAATTGATGGGTAAGATATAGGTGTGTGTCACTGTAACAGTGTATGTATTTCTGTACAAAGACTGAGAAACAGCGAGTCCTACTACATAAAAATGCATGACATCCTCAAGTTTCCCTGCATCTACAAATCTTTCCTAATGGTTTAAATGACGGTCTGAGACCTGCATGTGAGTAGGGTTCACAGTACATATGAACTGCACACTTTCTGTATCGCACCCAGGAGAAGGCAGGTAAAGAGCTAGACAAGAAATTTGAGTCATCATTACAGTCCTTGGAAACTGCAGGCAACAGTGGAACTGCTGATTACAAACAGCAGTAGTTCCTTCTTATAACTAATTACATTTTTTCCACAGTTATTCTTGTTCAAAGGCTTTTTTCCAAACATCAAGTCCTTAATGGTTAGAAACCTTTCTCTAATATTTACCTTCAATTTATTTGTAGTCTATTTATACCCTTCTTTTTTTTTTCCAAAATCATCCTTAAACTTTAATAGCTCTTTGGTTTCCCTGGTGTTTATTGACTTGATGAACTGACAGAGAACAATAAACACCCCTCTCCTCTTTCCAGACTAAACAGGCCAAACATTTTAGTATCCTAAGTCAGACTCTCCAATTACCTATTTATATTTGTAGTGGTTTTTTGCAGGTGTCCTTTTCTAAATTGATCTTTCTTGAATGACATATCAGGTTGAATATCAGCAAACAGGAATTCCAGAAACTCTCACTTGCAGCACACTTGGATATTTGTTTAAATTAAAGGATGAAAGCTGCCATCTTCAGTGGTAATGTTGCAGGATTAAAATAAACCAATCCTCAAATATTTTGAGACATGGGGATCAGAGTCTTAAAAGGTAGGAGAGAGGTTAGAAGATGGTTTCTGCTCATTCGCTTAAATCTATGATTCTATGATTCTATGATCTCAATCATATCTGCTTACTTTTTTTTAGTAATAGACATTTGGTAAAGCTTCTGAGGCATAATTGAGTCTCTTGGTTACATGGTTTTGCACTACAATCATGCAGCTTTTTTCTAACTCAATAAAAGCTAGCACCATATTTGTTAAAAAAGCAAGCTCCTAAAATGCATATATTACATTGCATCTGAAATATAATTTTAAAACAACCAACCTATCTTTTGTAGCTGGAAAATAGAGACTCCACCAATTGCTATATAGGAGGAAAATGAAGACTTTAACAATTGTCATACATGCCTTTCTGCATCTCCCCTGCCTGTTGATGCTGAAGGCACTACAGTGTTCAAAAACCCCTGATTACAGTATTCATCCACTAATTTTTTAGTTCAGGTTTTACATAAATGTTGGTATCTCCTTTCAGGACAATACTATATAAGTAGCTGGGATCAACATACAGAGATCTGAATGGAAACTTTATACACTATATTGGTGTGAAATCAGACAGGTAATTATCATATTCAGGAATAGAGAATTCAAAGTCCCAACAGCCTTGTTTTTGACAAGGCTGCACAGTTATAGTTAGTGTCAGAGTTCTGACAATTTCTGTCCAGTTATATATATCACAGTGGAGAATCTACCTTGCAAAGCCAAAACACTGCTCCAGTGCAGCAGCAGATGGAACAATTTGATAATTTTCACAACATAGAGAAAGATTTAAAGCTCTTAAGTCAGTTTACATAAAAACGTTGTCTTACTATGATCTATTTGAGCAATAACATTATGCTATGAAAGTCTATTTCTTTTTCTAGCTGTAGATGTAGAAGTTACTTGGTTTGTAAATATAAAAACCTACTGAAAAAAGAGTTCTGAGCACAAGAAATGCTGAAGTTTTTCTTTTCCAGAGCTTGAGACACAGACGCACAAAAAAGCACATAACTATTCAAGACTGACAAATCTGAAGGAGACAATGTAAATGGAAAAAAAAAGGCTTTTTATAATTTTTTTCTTTTGAATTTTCATTTTCATTTTTTTCTATTATTCTATTATCAAGTAATGAATGTGCATCACAGAAATGGAATCTATTTTTCAGCATTGCATTTATATAGTTACATCATTGACACTTCCTATTCAGCTTTGAAAGTGGAGGTTATCTGAAGAGGTTTCTCTTGAATAGAAGCTTTTCTAGTTTGGAAGGGTGGGAAATGAAGTTGTTTCACCTTTTTCACAGAAAAAAAAATAGTTAAAGCAAATTTTTTAATCAGAACCAGACAATTTTCACAATATAGTCCACCCTTCTCAGTGGCATCACTAGTTTCTATCTATTTCTTTCTCAAAAAAAAGATACACAGTCATGTTGAAACTCTTGTTACAAATTTTATTCCTAACCCTGTTTGGCTGTTACCAAAATTTGAACATATAGGCTGGGATATCAATAGACTCCATCCTCCAGAAATAAATATGTACAGCTGTATACTTACTAACTTTGCCTTTCTCATTTTAAGAGGCAGGAGCCAGATGAGTCATGAAGGCTCTGGGGAACTTCTCTTAGAACTAAAGACAGAGATATGCCCTTAAAGCACTTAGGAGAAGTATTAATTACTTCATGGCTTTTTAGAAGCTGAGTGTGTCAAATACACCCACCAGAGACCTCACGATGACAAAATCAATACAGTTCATGAAAAGTCTCCCTTTATTTTCATTTTACATGTGGAATGACTAAAACCCTCGGGCAGATAAATACTAAAACAGTACAGTTCATTTGCCATAACTGAAACTGTTGACCCTTAAAAGATGAAGGAAAAAGAGAATTTTCAAAGTCTTGCTGCTACTTACCAAAGCTGTGAAACCAAGACAAAACATGGTGAATCATGATGAACTGTCTCTTCAATACAGACATTCTTATATTGTAGATAGTGTATATTCTTTATGGTGTACATGTATGTATACGTCTGTGTAATTAGTATTTTCAGTAAGTTAGAGCAAGAAGAAAAATTAGTAACAACAATGCAAATAAATTTTAAACATTGAGAACAACCTAGAGGAAAAAAGAAAAGGAGTGTGTGGAAGATCTCTATTGGTAATACCATTAGGAAATGATACATCACATTAGCATCAGCAATGAAATGAAATACTACTAAAATAATGAAGAAATTCAACATGTTGAGACAGACATCAGAAGATGTTTAAACTATGTAGAACAAAAACTTACTGAAACAAAATAATATTCAAAAATCTGAGCTGAGCTACCCCATAGTGAGTGGTAAAGGACTGGCCCAAATCCAACTTCAGTTTCCACCTTTCCAAGAGAGACAAGCTAAGAGGGTGTTATCAGAGATCTTTTAAGCCTTCGCTTGATGCTGCTTCCTCTTTTCTTCTGCTCCCTGGAGGCAGGAACAGCAGCCAGGTGAGCTGCCTGGGTACTGCTCGTTGCTCTCACATCAATTCCTCATCTCTTCCTGGGAAAGGACAGCAAGCTAGATGCAGTGTCACACAGGCCTGAATCTTATTTATGCACTGCCAGTGGGCCCACACTGAACTGTATGCAGAAACTAAATGCAAGAAAAGCTGCAAGAAATGCTGTGTTATAGCAGACAGTACAAAAATCCCATGGAAGGAAAATGAAAACTTGCAGAGCTAGAAGTAGCAAAAATACATTCATCTAGAAAGTTTGAGGACCAACTTGTTACAAGAACAGTTTTGACATTTTGTGATACTGGTGAATGTAATTTCTTTGTTTGAATGCAAATCTAATTAATTATGTATCTCTTTTTTCAACTTCAAATGTAACCAGGTATATTCTTAAGGTAATAACTAGAGAATCTAGTAAAATTCCACAATGACTTTTTGAGCTTTGTGTGACACCCTAAAAGAAAATGTTTTCCAGAGGTTGTAACATCCTCTCATAGTAATATATAGATAACACATTTATATCTAAAACTTAAAGATAAAAGCCATACAAATAATATAATTTTGTTCAAATCAGTGCAAAGAAAAGATCACTAAGTATATACACGTTCTCTCCCTGAAGTCCAACATTTGGGGCCAGGCTAAATTCACCTGTCCTTAAGGACTGGTTGTTACTAATATTTGTTTCTGTGAAAATTCTTAGATGATAATTACTACTTTTACTATCTTCCACATAAGTAAGATAAGTTTTTATGACCCATCTCTGCACCACATACAGGCAATGGTAGAGGAAAGGCATGTTTAAAGGAAAACTTTATCTGGAATTTCAAGAGAATTTTTATGAACGGTCCCATTACCAAATGCATCTTTACTGTCAGCAGGACCTAAGGCAAGTAATCCAGAGAAAGATAGAAATGAATTTGACAGTGAAAAACCAAAGTTTGCACACGAAACTGAGAAACTTTGAAATTGTTTAATAGTCCATAGAATTTCATGCCCAACAAATCCATAAATTTTCATGATCTGGGAGTTTTAACCCACAGATTCACTTCCATTTCACCCAGGGGAATTCACTGTATTTTCATTATGGCTTAGAATAAGAATTTATTACAGAAAGTACAATGCAGAGAAGAAGAGGTGCAAACCTCTGGAGTGGCAGCAAGCTGGCTGTCAGAAACTTGACCCACAAAAAGAACTGAGAGCTTCTCTCAGGAGGACATCGTTATTTGGAGAAAGGCCTATACAGAGCTCAGAAATCAAATCATTGCCGTGACCCAGGCAGAAACTGGTAGCCTAGATCTCTGAGGACGCAGTAACAGGCTGCTCAAATGTTTTAGTGCTTACCTCAGCATACCAGCCCATGTACCAGCTTACATTTTTGGAACCTAAACAATATACCATTCTGGCCCCTAGACAGTAATGAGTAAAAAGAAAGAAAACCAGCACCACCTGTCCAGTTGCTTCCATACACAGCTTACAGGGAGAATGTGCAAATCTAATGTGGCTTGTGGGGAGGGAAGATGCAATTTGGCTCTTAGATTTGGATGGTTATGCTCTCTTCAACCAGATACCAAAAGCTTTTGAGTATAATGGGTGTTTTTTCCATCTTTGTCCAATCTGTTACTGGAAGGAAAATCCAGTTCTGTGAGAAAAGAGACATATGGCCATCTACACAACCAGGAAGATGGAATATTTTTCTCAGACAGAAAGGATATGAAATCAAAATGGGCAGTTTAACAGAGACTTAACAGGGAAAATATTTGAGAGCTTACATATTATCGCAGCTAATGATCTCTTATGGTCTTTGATATGGCAAGATGGCCTTTGGGGAGCAAACGATGAATGTTTGAATTACAAACCTCAGCCTAAGAAGAGTATAAATACACCAGTCCATGTTCTTTCATCACTAGGTGATATGTCTTGTTAAATAACCTGGCATTATTTATGAGACCACTGAGGAACTCAGATTGAGTTGGTTAAGACTAAAGCGTAACTATTCCCTAAAGTCTGCCTCTACCTCATCCTACCAACGTTTAACTTTTTGTCTTACTTTATGGAAACTAACCCTACAGGAACTTGTGCATGCAAAAGCAGACAAAAAACTATTAAATGTTATATGGCATATCAAATGGAAATTCAGATAGACTTTCTAGGGAGGTAAAAATTTTAGTCAAATATACATGTGACAGTTTCAAAGTATATGCATTGATAAAACAAAAATCTTCTGGGTTATACCAGCTGCTATAAGAATGAGAGAAAACAAGAGAACAAGGCAGTTTACTCTTAGAAAGTCTGCATGATATTACAAAAATTAAATATCCATGAACAGTATTAAGAAACAATCTTCCTATCTGTACTTAGAATTTCTTATATTTAGACAGCAGATAAGCCAGTGTGGTAAAGAACTCAGTCTATTTTTTCTTTACTTTTCCCACTTACAATATGAGTATCTTCAGATTTTTTTGAAAATGAAATGGCTTTGCTGTACTGTACACACACAAAAACATTCAATCTATTAATCCTCACATCTAGTTTATCACAGATAAACTGATTTGCTGAATGCTATAATTTGAGAGTCTTTCAAGACATTTATATCACAATAAAAAAGCTGTATTTTTTGTGACCAAAAGGGGAACTTGTTCCTGCCCCTGGGGGCTGTATCTCTTGGATGTGCAGATTATTCCTGGATGAACATATCACAGACCTTACACTGAGTGGGCCAAAAGCTTATTTGTAGAAATACCAAGGGAGTAACGTCAGTAGAAACATGAAATAGAGACTTATTAATGTTAACCAGTCAAGAATAAACTTAGAGATTTTTAATTCCCAAAAGAAAGTCCATCTTGATCCAGCAGTCAACCATTTTGACAAGTGTTTGATAGAAATCAACTGATTTTTCAACTGAAAAATCCCTGAAGGTCATCAACAGCAACCTTTATCCATACTGGGAGGTGTTAAATGCTCCTTCAGGTTTTAACTGCACAGATACCTTGTATGTAGACACATTTTCCCACATCATCAATCACATAGAGTCCAGTGACAAAAGTAATTTCATAAAAAACATATCCAGAGAATGGAGAGAATATTATCACATGTGCCTGAATATAGAAATGGTGACATGGGGTTTGCTCGCATTTTTACAAAAAATATAAAAATCTCCAAATGAAATTGAGGGGGGCAGGGAGGGTGCTTGCTATTTTCAGCAATGTCTTTGTCCACTTAATGGAGCAGACTCAATTATTACTGGTGAATTGTTGACTTCCATTTATCAAAAGGATAAGGTCAAGAAACCTTTTCTGCAGGTACACTTAGAAAACTTAATTATATTTCTCAAGCTTAATTGTATACATTCTTCAAAATGGGGAGGGGGGTGAGTGAAAATAATTGTACTGTATTACAGAGTTAGGTCTATGATGCTTTGAAAAGGTCTGAATCAACCGCACTCAACCACTCTGATAAAACATGCCATGATATGATTGCAGAGCGTTCCTGTGTGCAATTGTTCGAGCAGGTCGCTCTCTCAGTGGTTAACTGTGACCCTGGTGTCAAAACCATTGTGCATGATCTTATTTCTGCAGTGATAATGAGTCAGATATTAACTTGGATTTCTAGTTTTAATCAACACCAAACACTCTGAATGCACTTGATGAGGTGAGCGGTTGAAACAAGCAGCACATTTCTAATGATACATAAATCACCCATAGCAGCAGCTGCTGTCTCTTACTCAGGCTGGATGTCTGAGTGGCAAGGGTGTTTCCAGCACCAGCTCTCTAACTCCTTGTAGCACCATATAAAGGATATCGTAATGGCTAACAGTGAGGGCTTCTGTTGATATTTGCCAAGAAAAGCAATGTTGTTAGCAAATCCCATTTTAATCATTCCCAGCTGTGGTGCCAGGAAAGGTTTATCCTTGCCGATCTGGCAGTTCAGTAGGTTACATGGCCCTGGCCACCACAAGGCCTTGTCTTGGCCCAGGTCCACATCCACTATGAATTCATTGTCTCTAGTAAACCTGCAGTCTTCCACATACAATAAAAAGAAAATGGTTACAAAGAACGCAAACATCACACCAACGTTATTTTTCCATTTTTACTCAGAAAAATGTCACTGTCAAAAAGGACTAAGCAAATCCAACTTTTGCCAGTCTGTTTTTTCGCTTCACGGTGTCTCCCAAGGCTATCATTAAGGAGCAAACTATAAGTTAGGTAGCAAAAGTAGTGATATGATTTCTAATGAAGATAGGGCTCCTGTCAAATGAGACATTCATAGTCATAACTGTCACATCCATCAATCATTTTGATATGTGCCACATCCCACATATTTTTGAAGAAATGGTCTTTGTTTACACTTTGAGAGAATTGAGGGGTTTTGTTTCCTAGCATTTTAAATTCTCATCTATTTGTAGGCCTTAATTCTACATGTAATGCATGGTCTTATTCAGGAAAGCACTTTGTTAAGGCTTTCCTGAATTGGAGCCATAAGACTTGTAACACTTTGAATAGTTTCACTGACTTAGAACTTTTCAGTGTACTTGGTTCACTGCTAAGTGGTTTTTTAGGTTTGAGTTTCTAAGTATTTTCTTTACTTATCATTTGCTGCAATGAAAATGTAGAAATAGTCCATAAAATTACAGAAAGGAAACTTGATAAAAACAGATGCAATATATAACACTTCTCCTAAGAGCTTTCATATGGCTTTTATTTTAGATTTTTCAGGACAGCCACTATAGACCAGAAATATGGGTCAGTGTATCCAAAACATTCCATGTATTTCTGCATTCCCAGTCACTTACCTCTCAGATTCATTCCCAGGTATCTTAGGTCAAAATATTCAGTTAATACCTAGAAAATTACATAAACAAAAGTTTATCTTGGGACTGGAGAGTTTTGTGTTTACTCCTCTGCTCCGGAACAAAATTCCCTGAATGACCTTCAGTTCTCCTTTGCAAAATGACTGTTACTGTATTTCTTCATTTCAGGTAGTTTTTGATGATCAGTGTGCTAAAGATATAAGCTCCTTAACTAAAAGAAGGTGGCATATAATAACAATATTGTTATTAAATCAATATGTAGCAACCAATCAACACCAAGGGTTCTTTGTTTTAGGCAGGGTAATACTCAGCATCTGACAGTCACTGACCCCAGAAGGTACAATAGTATTTGTATTTCAGTAGCAATTTAAAAGTTCACAGAAGTGCAACACCTTAAAAATTCTCCTTCGAAAATCTTGCTATACATCTGAGAAAGAATAACAATTTGGCTTTTCCTAAGGAAACTAACAATGAACCTTATTTTCCTGAATCAAGATTTTCCATCTTCTTCAGAAATGTTGTGTTAGAAACCACAAATCGAGCACCATAACTCTGAAGAAGATAATTTTATTTAAAAGAACATAAGGTTTTTGAAGATTCATTTTATTCTGAATCAAAACAGATTTTGAACAGTTTAAAATATAATCTAAGGAATTTAGTAATTTATGTTAATAGGAAATTTCTTTTTTATTTTAACTTTTTAAAATGTTGCTCGAATTTATTGTGGTTTATGCTATAAGTAGAAACCTGAAAGAAACTCTTTTCAGTGGGAAAACAATAAGCTTTAAATTCTTTTTCTAAGTGAGATGTTTCAGTACTCTCAAACTTATTTCTTGTTTCCTCCTAAGAAAGCAAAGTTATAGTAGGTACGTGACTATATTCAAAGACAGGTTTCCATCTTCCTGTTTTACCTTTTTATCAATAGGTCCATCCTCAATTTCCTTACAACATGATGAGAATTTGAGAAGTTATATTAGTTTTGAAATTTTCACTGATAAAAGCGTATATATAGAAAACTTGTTCTTTGATTTCTGCACAGAGTATATGTGGGGTTTTTACCCCAGATTGCTGTATTTCACAGTGCGCTACCTTAAATTATTCTCTATCAGTCTGAAATGTCATATGTTCATAACAGAAAAAGAATATTTCATATTCATATAATAGTATATCTTGTACATCTTGCACATCTTTAGGTTTAAGCAAGTCTACTTGTGTCACACAATTCGTCTGTTTATGTAGCTATGTTTTTGGAGAACAGCAATGACACCAAAGACTGTGAATCCCCAACAAGAAGTGTGGGTCCCGGGGTGGCTAGAGGTGCTGTTTTTGTGCCCTGATTTTAAGTAAACTGGAATTACTGATTTAGACAGTAGACAATGTAGACAATTTAATGAAGAGAAAGAGCAGTACAAATTAGACCTCTTAAGCTTGCTTCTTATCTATCAAAAAAATAAAATGTATCTATTACAAATGCAATAAAATTTTCCCAGCTTGTTATTTATTTGTTCACAATTAAGGAAAGTTATACAGACAACTGATTTCCCTCTGTTATTCCAAAGTAGTAATTTTTTTATCTCTTCCCACCCCCTTCTTGTTAAGTCTTTTAATTAATACTATTTCAAGGACTTTTTTTCTGAAGTCCTGTGTTAAACATGAAAAACAGTGTAGTTTGGAATAGCATGGAAATGAAGTTTATAGACAGAAAACAGACAGTATTAGAAGTGATGCATTGACATTACAGATAATTTCATATAAGCCAGCTGGTCAGCAGGTTTCTTATCCAGAACATTAAATTAACCTGTATTTTTGATGTATATCATAATGTTTGAATGCTTTCTATACATCCAGACTAGCCTAGCATGCTTTCTAGGCATTTTTTAGATTTTTTTAGAAAGATTAATTAACAACTAGTGAGATTTCTTTTCTCTTTTTTTGCATTGGCATTCAAACTATAAATTGTGAAGTTTGTTTTCACATCAAAACTTATTTTGAAGGAAGTACAATTTCACCAGAGACCTCCTTATCCTCTCAATTTCTTTTAAATTTGTCTGAGATTCACATAAGCCTATCATACACTGAAGTTGTAACATCAGACGATTAAAAGTGTTTTGCTTTGCTCTGACCACTGGTTCACATAACCACCTTTCACTGTAACATTTCCTTTGCAGTAGTTAAATACGTATTAGTTTATTCCATTCTGTAACACCGAAAATGAATGCTTGCAAACAAATACAGGTTATGACTGACATGAATTATTAGTTCCAGAAATATTATTTATGAACAGTTCCTATCATTCATAGTAAGTACCAGCAGTGTACAAACCAACTTCTTTTGCAGACAAAAAGAATAATTAAAAGGAGATAGTACATATAAACTCCTTCTATTTCAACTGCTTTTGATGATAATTTAATCATTATTTGCATTTACTGAATTGTACAATAGACTGTTACTATATTTCATAGTGAATTTTTATAGTGAATTTCCAGGATGTATGGCAGTTGGGCAAAGCCTCTCAAAGAGTCTGGATGGTGCCAGTCCTTTTGAGGGGAAAGAGAAAGATCTATAGAGTGAAAAAGTGCATGTTTCCCAGAAACAGACTGGGAGAAATAATCAGAGAAACAGTCTGCAAGCCCCTAGAGGATAACAAGGAGGTTAGTGACAGCTACCACAGATCTATCAAGAAGAAATCATGCCAATGCAATCAAACTCCCTGTGGTGACAGAGGCTCAGACCTTGTGGACAGGAGAAAGCAGCCAGTGCCATGTGTCCTCAGTAAGGTTTTTGATACTTTCTTACATAACATTCCTAGAAGCAAGCAAAGGAAATGGCTGAGATGAAATTTTGTTTGGAAAATTACATGTGGTTTGGCAGTGCGTGCTCAGTGTCAGGGTGGGAGGGCGAGCAGAGGTCAGCCCTCACGGCAGTTCAGCTTATCCTCACTCTCCTTTTCTATTCGTGGTGAACAGAGAACAGCTTATTAAATTTGCCTGTGGCACAAAGCTGAAGGGGACTGCAAGTATAGAGAAGAGAGGATTTGAATTTAACATGATCTTCACAAATTGGAGGAATAGTACAAGATAAACAGTGTATCATTAAATAAGATATGTGCTAAGTATATTTATGGGGGAAGGCCGGTGATTCTGTTCCTCCATCTGAATTGATCTTATGACTGTGCTGGCGCAGCATCGTTCAGATAACATTTCTCCAGGTGGGGTTATATGCCATACATTTTAAAGCAAACTGGGCTGCTTAGTTGTGTGTGATCAGGCAGTACTGTGTCTGGTGTCTGGTTGCTCATTCACTGCATGTAATTGTCTCAGTGATCACCTACTTTATTTGGTAAATTGGAGTCTGGTGGTCATGGGTCTTAAAACTGAGCCATAATCCGGAAAAAAGTTTGACATCAAAGCTTTGAATCTCTTAGGATGAAATAAAACACTTCAAAAGAAAAACACACTGGGTTATGGAATTTTAAATTTAAATATTTTTTTCTGTTCTAAACAATGTATGTATAATACCTATAAAAATGCACAGCTATGAGAGTGGGCATGTAAACACTCTGAAGGCATCCAAGGTGGCTTTCTGAAGGCTAGGCTGGAATAACACTGGTCTGCTGTATTGCGCAGGAGCACCCCGAAAACTTTGTACATCCATACAGACACTGTGCGATCTTACCGTGTGGTGGCTGGGTCCGGGGGTCCCAGCTCAAAAATGCCCAAATTGCAGGGAGCGAATTTCATGTCTGTTATCACGTGCTGTTCATAGATAGAAACCGCAATTGTTGTCCAATCTGTAGTCAAATTTGGCTGTAGCTCATTGAACTCCAGGGCAGGCAGAGCGGTGGAACAGCTCTCCTCTCCGTGTGGAACAGTGCCCTCTCCTGCTCCACCAGGTGCTGTCTCACCCTGAAAAATGCATTCCGTCCTTTGCACATACTTTATATGAGCACTCAGATGGACAAAGCTCAGTCACGCAGGCCTTCAGCAGTAGAAAACATAAAAAAACTGTTCATCAACGAACTTTTCACCAAATAGAGATTATTTGCAGGTTGCTCATAGTTACATTAATTATCGATACCATAATGTGTCATTTCCTATCCACTGTCCTATCCCCCACAGGGGTTTTGGATCATGATTTTTAGCTTGCAAAGATAATATTTCTTTAAATAAAAAACAGTATAAACCTACAGTTTGTAATTGTCTTTGGTAATGCTTTTGTTGTGTTTTGATGTTTTGATGACAAGTTTAAAAGCCTTGGCTGCTGTGCTTTTTCTACAAAGCAGTAGTTGCACTTGAATTCTTGAGCACTCACAGGACTAGCAGTTGATAGACTCTCTTTTATCTTTTCATTGAGGCTCTGACATTACTTGTTGGTACTATTCCTTCAAAATGCTTTTGATGTTAGCCTCAACAACAGCAACCAAAAAACTATAGTAAAAATGGCTGTTGGGAGAGGTTGGTAAGGATGAGAGAGTGAAAGAGAGATTACAATCTACTCAGTGTAATAATATTCTGACTCCAGCTCTGAAAACAAAGGAATCCACTTATCAAAAAGCCAAAACTTCACCTTAGTGAAATTTTCACTCAAATAACTTGCATTTCCTGTAGTTTTTAATTTCTCAGTTTTGCAAATTCATACAGAAAAGTGAGTATTGTGTGATGGGTGCAGGGGAGAAAACCTTGAGACTTTGAAGTAGAGTTGTTGGGAAATGTATAAACCTGCAAATTCAGAGCACATACACACAATGCAAAAGAAACCTGATGCTGGGAGATCCTAGTTTTACAAATCTTTAGCTGCAGTCATTCTTTGACTGTTAACTGGAAAACGAGCTGTATGTTCTAACAATATCTTTAATATTAAGGCAGCCTGTCTAACTATCAGAAGTGCTAGTTTGATTTCAAAGGAGAGAATATTTTGAATGAATCTTGGGACAATTCTCCTCATTTGTTGATATTTCATCCTTTGCTCTGTCAGCTGAAATATGCCTTCTTAGTCTTGTTGATTTTAGTTGCCTCTGTCTTAATATATTTGTCTCAAAGCAGGTCTCACTATCTTGAGGTATAGACAAGAATATAACATAGAAGAGTTGTAAAATAATCTCTTGCCCAGTGCACCAACCATAGCTGCAAGAGGTCGATGCCATTCTTGAATAGAAAGGATGTAAAAATATGATTATAGTGCATCCTTGTTAAAAAGATCTAACAGCATTTTAACTCTTACAATGCTCTGACTCTGCGTATGTATGCAATGAAAATCCTTCAGAACAGCTCAGCTGGGTCATAGGTCCCACACTGGCAATAATTCAATGCAAGCAAAGTGGGTTATTTTATTGATGGTTTGTTTTTCTTGGTGAGTTTTTTTGTTTGTTGTTTGTTTTAAGGGCAATTAGCTGTGCTTTAAAGCAAGTACTCACTGATTTCTACCCTCAGTTCTGTGGCAGTGAATTCTGAGTCCTTCTGACTGGATTGTGCTACATTCAGCAAAATTCTCAGTGGACTCATTGATAAGATGTCTGTTAATTTCTTAGCAGCTGTCTTGTGAAAATTGACAGGTGACCTTCAAGACAATGATGTAACTTCTTTCTTCATTTATGTTGATAGATAGGTAGATATAGATTTAGATAGTTGATAGATAGATGATAGATTTAGGCTTTCATTCTTCTTTTTCTCCAGCAGTTTTCTGTTACTTTTTGCTTCTATTTTTTTGTCTCTTTTTCTTATTCTTATTTTCTGTTGAAGGTGTGCTTCATGCTTGGTGTTCATCATTATTATTTATTGTTTCATTCTAAGTGAATAAAAAAAAGCATGAATATTTGAACAGTGAATATGTGATATGAAAATGGGCCATCACAGGTACCTAAAGTTTATGCTAAAATATTCATATATCTGCATGTTTGTGAACACAAAATGTTGTTTTTCACAATTTATAATAAGGCGAATCAGTTTATTCAAGTACTGTACACCACATTCAATTAACTCCCAGTCCCCTACAGACAAAATGAAGCAGTTGGGTTTTTTTCTGGTTTAGTTTAAATTATTCAAATCCTCATATAATTTTTTGTTTTCTTCCACTGAGAGTCAGTAAGCAGTGGTAGTGGAATCATTTACACCAAAGCCAACCTGTTGACTGAAATGAGGTTACTTCTGAGGCCTTTTTTTCTCTGACTGACTGCAGATGAGAAATATTGAAAATCTTATGTTCCAGTACAGGCTATAATGAAGTCTGAGTCTGAAATTCTTCTGTCTCTAAGAGGTAGCAGGTTTATTTTTAAGACATAGAACACTTGGTAAAACTGTCCATAGATGTAACTCTCCAAAGAAAAAACTTTAAATCAGTGCAATGTCCACTCAAGCTCAATCTTAACATCAATTTTTAAAGAAAAAAAAGTCTTAAAATGCCTTGAAAAGGCAGAAAAATAATAAACAGACAACAATTCAGCACTCTATTATACCAATCTGTTTTCTTGATTATGCTTTCAAGTATCCATCTAATTATTGAAAAGGAAGGAAAAAAATCTCATGTGGTGTGGAAAAAACTGTTAAATTAAGATGTAATATTGAGATAAATATGAAGAGCCCTTCACTTAAATCAGATTTATTGTTTCCACATTGTTAACCTTTGTCCTCAGTCACTGACCATTTTGCTACACAGTGGGCCACAGACTTCACATTTATGGCTTTTCTAAAGTGCACTTGTCAGCTTCCACTATAAATCCTGACATTCATATCATCTTGGAAGCTTGATAATAAAGTGCTGTGAGTACCCAACATGGTGTCACAAATATAAAAATGCATTTCACAACACTAAGGGGGCACCATGAGTGTCCTTTGCTAATTATCAGGAGAACAAATGGCCTTAGATTAATGTTGCACAAGGCAAACATTGCAGGCTTCCTAGACTGGAAAAATAAATAGTGTTTTAAAAGGCTAGTTATCTGGAGATAACTCTTGGAGTACCTCTGGCAGCATTATTTTTAAGCAAAACAAAAGAATGAAAATAAAAGACTGGTTCTGCCATTGTCCATAGAAAAGCATGAGGAGAAAAAGTGGGTTTTTCATGGAGTTATTTATCATAAGAACTGGGCTTCTCAGTGAAAATGGTCAGACCAGAATCCATCATCTTATATGTGAAACTAGAATGGTTTTTTCCCATGTGCATCACTTTATGGTTCCCTACACTAAATTTCATATGTGATTTTCATTACTCAAGCAGTCTCCTATAGTCCTTCTGCAGTTCTTCACTGTCTGCCCTTATCCTTTCTATCTGGAATAAATCTGTATCAGAAGCAAGCTTTGTCACCTTTCTGCTCACCCCTCTTTCCCGCAACCTTTATGAGTGTGTTAAGCAGCACAGACACCAAGCCAACACCCCACCAAACTGCACTGGTGACCTCCCTCCATTCAACCAGTTGACTAACCATGCTTGTTTTCTAGCTCCTATGTTTGAAGTAGTTATTTACCCATGACAGATTTTTCTCTCTTACCCCATCATTGCCTAGTTTCTTTAAAAGCACTGAAGAGTCACACTAAAAAGCCATTTGAGATAGAGGTATCAAGGTATGAAAGAACTATGGAATTAAGGTAGGAGGCAAGCACCTATCTCAGGTTTCAGGAAAAGAATCCCCTCCCCTGGTTTTCCTACCCTTTGAAATTCATTGTTTTGCTTTTCCATAAAATTTGCTATAGAAAAGATTATTTAACCCCAGGGCACTCATACAGAGGGGAGAGACGGGAGAAGTGACAAAATACATACAGTTGAAAAATAAGCATATCACATAATGTTTGCTTTCTGTTACTGCTTTGGCAGTGATCTGTGTCATCTGAGAATTCTGCACTCTTTACTGTCTTTGAACACTTCTCCTTTAGTTGGGAAGCAATTGATTTAATAGTGCAGGTTTTTCAAGTCCTCTGCAAAAGCTTCTGCCCTAATATTTTCTCACACTCTCATTTTCACCCATTCCCGTGATTTAGCCGGTCACCATGCTGCTTCCTGTATTTATATTTTCTCCTGCATAGCAAGGGTTTTCCATTTTCTTCTTCAGCTTCTTTCTTAAAGCTTCCTGGTTTTATGTCTCTGATTTTTCTACAAGCTATAACCATCCAATTTATCCTCCTCAGTGCAATGTACTAAGCAATTCAGTATTCCTTATAACACGCACAGGAATCGAGTGTATACTTGTTACAAGTGTAACCACAGGACTCTTCTGAGTGCATTTAAGGATGCTTCTCTCCCTGTTCCTCAGAAGACTGTGCTTGCAGCTATTTAGGAAGATTTCACTGAAGACTGAACACCACATTCACTGTTCTCTGACTAAGCTATTGCATTCTAGGAAAAGCCTAGGGAGTTTAAAGCTACGTTCATATTAATTTACTTGAGAATCAAAACCAGTCTTTGTTCTCAAGAACCTTCTTGCTTTAAAGGAAATAAAATGTTTAGGCTTCCAAGAAAATTCATATATATTTTGATTGTTCTTAAGACATGTGGAGAAGTTTCTCAACAGCTTTGAGCTTATGTTAACCATTGAATTGGACAAAAGAAATGCAAGGACAGTATAAATCACAACTACTATGATACTGAAGATTCTGTACATATCAGACACAATGGCACCAGTCAATGCCATAAGACAGGAGAGAATCAGGTGTTTTGCTTTATTTTGGTTTGTTGGGTTTTTTTTTTCCTCTGAAATGTACACAGTATGCTATTACTCATTTTCATCAAGCTGCACAATTATAAATCTGTCCATTTTGTCCCATTGAAAGGAACTATTTTTAGCTTTCAGGAAAAGGTTTTTATTTCCTAAGGCAACTTCACACTCTTATAAAGCAATGTAATTGCAACACAGGTAATAAGAGGATAGGGTTGTTAACAATCTAACATTTAAATATCACAGTAGTAAGAGCTGCCCCCATAGCTCAGCTGAATGAGTTCAGGAGGAAACTTTAAGTTCACCCTCAAAATTCTCATACTTAGGTGCAGTATAGCCCTTCACAATAACAAGCTTGCAACCAGGGTCACCGCACTGAGAATAAACTGCTGCTCACCCATGTGAAAAGAGGCTAATGAATCCCCATTAAATACAGATGCCTAACTGAAATGCAGAGGTCTTTGGCATCAAAAGAACTTAACCTATTTAAGGTTTTATAGCTAAGCACTATGACCTTCAACTGGATGCGGATCTGAAGTGAATATTAATTTAATAATGAAGTAATGGATTCATATGACAGAGAGTGTTTTTTCTTTCTCATAGCAGCCAGGATTTTGTATTATCTTTACTTTCTGGATGATATTATATGAATCTAGGGATGGACTTGCCTAGGCATTATTAAATATACTGCCCTCCTACTATTTCAGTCTTCAGGTGGGTTTTTTCCCAGGTTTTCTGTTAAAAAATCTAAAACATTAATATCAGATTTTGCTAGTTTTAAGTAAAAGGGGAAATTCTTGAGAAAATAATTGTTTTTACACAATTTCTATCATATTAAAATACTCAGATGATGATAAAAATATTCTGAGTAAAAAATGACCAGGCATATGTTTATTTTACAACTTTATGTAATGCTTGGCACTAATAATCATTAAAGTGAAGCCTTCTGTTGTTCATCTGTCTACTCAGGTGCCCATAACTCTTTTCCCATGTTTATCACTGAAATTGGAGTTGTAATGTCAATCCCAACCAGACTAGTTCTCAGCAAATCTAATATGCTGTAAGTCCCAAGATGCCATGGCAAAAAGGTCTCTTCAACATAGTCTTGCTTCAAAAGTATGAGTGTGTGCTGTTCCAGGGCTAGTTTCAGGCCTTACCATCCCATTCATCTGTAACTGGACATGATTTATTAGCAGATGTCTTCTCTGATTTGCTATCCATCAGGAATACCTTTGCAGGTTAATGAAAAGTTTATGCTTAGCTGACAATTATAAAGTCTGAAATCAGAAGCCAAGGAATTAAAAGAGAATGTGAAAGCCAAGCAAAACAACTTGAATTGCTCATAACTTTCTTGGCACATGAAGCTCTGCAGAATGAGAACTATTTCTATATGAAGAGCTTTCCCTCTCAAAGACGTGCTCTCATGCAAACAAAAGCATTAGGCTTGCTTTGAAATTAAACAGTGTTAACAGGCTATACTTCCTTCTAGAGGCTTTTCTTTAAAAAAAAAAAAAAAAATTTAAGTACTGCTTATCTTCCTTCTCTTCTGTATCTCTGTATGGGAATCCATGCTGTGTTTAAAATTGGCTTGTAACTGATTTTTATATAGCCACAGGTGTCAACAGAAAACACTGAGACAATATAAGCTTTCGTTTCGTATATGCAAGAATAAGAATATAAGAAACACTGAACACATAATTTCATGCTGAAAAAAAATCAGTCTGAACCAAGAGATATTACTACACATTTGAAAGATGAAATAATTAAATTTTAGAATTAATCTAATTAATAGTCAGAATCTATTCTTACTTTTTGACCATCACATTACATATATGTCTTCTAATAGCTACAGAGACTTAAGTTCTTGATTATTATTGAAGTTTTTTATAGCTTTTATCTGAGAAGAAAAAACACCAACTTTCTCTTTGTTTTTTAACCACCACTTTCAAACAAAGGGAAGAACAGACATTTTGAGCCTCAAAATCATCACTGCAAAAACCTCTAAGTCTTCAGTCCCAGGTGTGTAAGGACAAGCCTGTCACAGGCTGTTACTGACCTGAAGAGTAAGGGGGATATTTTGGGACAGTTCTTTTGGGGAAGCACAGAGGCACATCACTGGCAGGAGCTCCCTTGCGACAGCCAAGGACTGAGGGACTTAATCTCTGCTTTCTCCTCCACCCCCACTGTGATCAGACAAAATTTCATTTTCAGTCCTCCTTAACCTTGGTGCTGTACAAAGGTCTATGGAAAACACCTTGGAAAAAGGCTTTTAAGCTACTAAAATGCAGCATGCTCACATCTGAGTGACACAACAGAGTAAACGTGCTAGTAGGGACTGGCCAAGATTTACGCCCATGTGTGGTGATAGCTAGGGTTTCCTACTGATGGCATGAAAACATTGACTTGACAAGTTCAGCATGTAAACTTAAATAAGATGATTATTTTCTTTTGAAAGTGTAATTGCTGTATTGGCAGTCATCATCAGTTCCATGTGAAGAGCTTGAGTAGGCTGCTGCTCCCAACAACTTTTTGAAATGAGTATACAGTTAACCATTGGTGTAAAGTAAGTATAACTCTGCGACCAATATTCATTTTAAGGCATCTGATTAAATTTCCCTGGATCATAAAGCGAAGGGTTAAAGTAATCTTAAAAAGTTATCACAGTTATAAACATCTTGCATTAATTTCTAGTCTCATTCATATGAAAAAACAGATTTTTAATAAAAAATCAAGTGTGTGATAAAATGGATGTTTCCTACTAAAATATCTAAGTTCTTAAAAATATTTTTCCAAATATGAAACTAGTTAGCCTAAAACTTTTTTTTTTTACATTTTTATATTTTGGACAATAAGTTTTGGAAGAATTTTTTAGCCAGAAAAAATGTGCCTTTTAAAATTTTTATTTTTATTTGAAATGCTTGAAATGGGCAGAGGAGGA
>NW_008795252.1:578805-579374 GCF_000699145.1 Aptenodytes forsteri
TTCTTATTCTAACAAAAAAAGATGTTAAATAAAAAATGGAAAATACAGAAACATTTCAAGGACTTAAAGATTATGGTTTGCTTACCTCTAATTCATTTATTAGGTTTTACTCTTTCATGAGAGTTGTTTATATTACCAGAAACCTCAAATTAGGCAGATATTTGACTGCAGTATAAGATATTATTACAGTACAAGATTTTTATCTTTAGTATTATTTTTAATTTTACTTTATTTTTAGAAGAAAAATCATAATCACCAATTTAACATTCTACGTTTCTAGTAAATATTCAGGATATGTTAAAATTAGGATGCATTTAAAAACTGCTGGCTACTTAAGATTACCTTTTAAAATGACTGCTGAGTGATTGGGTTGGCTTCTCATTAGCCAGAAAAAACTTTCCATGATCCCTAATCAACTTGTAGAGTAAGTGTCCTGGTTTCGGCAGGGATAGAGTTAATTTCCTTCCTAGTAGCTGGTACAGTGCTGTGTTTTGGATTTAGAATGAGAACAAAGTTGATAACGCACTGATGTTTTAGTTGTTGCTAGGTTATGCTTACACTAGCCAAGG
>NW_008795252.1:579605-584953 GCF_000699145.1 Aptenodytes forsteri
TGCTCGGGGACTGGCTGGGCATCGGTCGGTGGGTGGTGAGCAATTGTACTGTGCATCACTTGCTTTGTGTATTATTATTATTATTATTATTATCATCATCATTATTATTATTATCATTTTATTTCAATTATTAAACTGTTTTTATCTCAACCCACGACTTTTTCTCACTTGTGCTCTTCCAATTCTCTCCCCCATCCCACCGCGGGGGGGAGGGGGAGTGCATGAGCAGCTGTGTGGTGTTCAGTTGCCGACTGAGGATAAACCACGACAGTAAGTTGATATACACCACTGTGGCAGCACATTTGCAATAAATGTGTTTGTGTGATACAAAAGGTCCATGATCTGTTCTGCATTATCTAATGAAATGCAGCTTTGCTGGAAGCCTTTAAAAATGAAGCTGTGTAACACATTTTAAAATAACTACAAATCATAAAGTTCAAAATTCATTGCAAGAGCTGCAAGTTAAAAAAAATGCCTGTAGTCTATTTCCACTTCAACCAAAGGATTTGCCGTAACCCAGGAGATATCCAGAAATGTTTCAAATTCCACAAACCAGATCTTGTTTACATTTAGAGGAACTGTCAGCAAAATATACAGATAACTATTTTCATTGCATCTTTCCTGTTTAATTTATTTTAAAACATTTGCATAGTACCACAAATTTACAGGGAACATCGGAAACATACAGATAAAACATGTTTCCCTCCCAGTCCTAATTACACTATATGATTAGTGACCAGATATTTTACTGTTTGCCACTGTTTGCAGTCAGTGTGCTCACTTTTATGTAACTAGAGGCAGCTTGCAAGTTGGTGTGCTGATTTTCAGGACTCCTGCAGACCAAGCAAGGAACTACTCACATGAACAGGTGAGGTGACTCCCAGGGAATGAGTCCCCAAAATGCTGCCCATCTGCTCTTTAATACCATAACTGGTGCTGGAAAGAAGATCAAGTGATCCATTCAAGATCCAGGGCACGGAACTTTCTCTCTTCTGAGGATACTCACCAAGGACCAATTCTTTTTTCTTTTTTTTTTCCCCTCAGAAAAAAGATCTGGCACATACTGAAGTTCCTGTTCTAAGCCAAAGTTCTGTGTTCATTATATACAACTTGTTTATGCCATTTGTTGGTTTTATTGAAGTGTGGCATAGGGAAATTACTCAGCAGTCAAAAAAAAGAGGAACAAAAAGCTACCCCATCATTGCACAATATTTTTGACCATTTAAAAGTATACATCAATATGTATCTGTCATTAGGTTGCACATCATGGAGCTCCAAAATGCAGGTATTTTAGAAAAAAAATATTTTAAGGAAGGAAAGAAGAATTAAATTAGATATAAGAGAAAACATTACAAAATTTTCTGAAGATACACTTCTAGGAAAGCATATAACTGCTTTTCAGCATCTTTGGTTCAACAGAATAGCCCTGAATGTTTAGCAGAGTTCAAACAGAAACAAAATCTCAGCTAAAACCTGGAGTGAGTTTTATAAACTTCAGCCTGACCTCTATTTAGCTTTGTACATTTTCATGTTAATTTTTAATATTTATTGATACCTACATGTCTCATTCAGCTTACTGCACAGTACTTCTAAAAACTCTACAGATAACCAGCCAAATGTTTCTAGGTAGCGATGAGACAAGTAAACAGTGTGATTTGATTACCTTTTCAACAAAGACATACTGAATGAAGCATAGAAATAAAAGGAAGAAGCATTGCAAAGTCAGTTTTTATTTAATAGGTAATAATTATTAAGGGCTGGAGTCCTGTTTGAATCCCAAGTTAAAAATAAAATTAAATTATTTTTAATGAAGCAAATAATTAACCACACAGCCAAAAGAAAACATGGATTCTGTAATTGTCTACATATGAAGGCAGGATCCCTTTCTGAAAGATAACCTTCAGACAGACAAGAGTCACATCTTAGCCAAAACCAATTTACATCACTAGCCTTTTACAATAAACCAATTGCCTCTAGAATAAATCTTTAAAATAGATATAAATTTTGTTCATGTTTTTGAAGATATAGTTGTTCACCCCAGCAGGTTTTTTAGGTTTTGCTCCTTGTCCCTGTTAGGTATTTGTAACTTCAGAGGATAAGTAATCCTGCTACATTACTTGGTACAGCTATTTAAATGATTTATAGTCATGTGTACTGATACAATCTCCTTTTAGACTTCCTCATAGTATTTGTCAGATTTGTCTACTAGACCTGTTATCGAGGTCCCATTTATCTGGACTCCATATTTGCAATTCTTTGTAAAATTGCCTACTTTTTCAATGCCATTTTAATACTGCCATAATTATTCTAGGTTGAAATTCATCTAATATTTGCAATCTTTGTAAAATTGCCTATTTTTTCAATGCCATTTTAATACTGCCATAATTATTCTAGGTTAATTCATCTTATTTCAAAACTTTTGTTCAAGACTTGTGTACCACTGAAGTACCACCTGAGAGTTTAAAATAAGGCTTTATGCTGATCTCATGGATGAAGTAGGATTCCAGCCTCTGAGGCTGTCAATTGTTTGTAATTATTTATGGGTGGCCAATTTAGAAAACTTTGGGTAAAAGATCTCTGTATCTTGTCTATTAAAAAACTGCTCCACTATCTAAAATTATCCTTTTGTTATTCAGAAGTTAAATATATATATATATATATATATATCTCAAGACCTGTCGAACTGGTTGTAGAAAACTGATATTAATGGAAATGTGTGGAGAACAGATTGGCTAAAATAAAAGCCCTTTAGAGCTGGAAAAGCCCAGCCACCACTGAATCCATGATGTAGACATTTTCAGTAGAAGTTAAAAAGGGTGTCTACATAAGTGACTATTTTTTCCTAATACAAAATATTTGTTGTTCGGTTGGTTTTTTTGTTTGTTTTTTTTAAATGAAATTTACCTAACAAAGAAGGATTAAATAAAGCTTTTGGACCACATAAGTACAATGTTTTAATCCCATTTATATGGTTTACAATAGACATATCTTTGAAAACTTAGGTAAACATTCTTCCAGAGCTGGGATTAAATGTCTGTTTTGACAGTCTCTTGCTCTCTGGCCTTCAGTTATGAAGTCGTTCAGAGTGAAACCGTGGTCCCACTTATCTACTGTGGGACTCAGAGATTTAGTATTCAATGTTTTTGAGATCACACAGAAAACATACGCAGAGATTTAATTTTCAATTAGCTATCTCACGTTATTCAGAGATAAATCATTCAGGTTTATATCCATGGATTTGGTGTCCTGAACCCAGTCAACAGACTATTGAGAAGAGGGATCATAAAGAACCCATTAGATGGAGAAAAAGAAAGCAAAATTGTTATTTAAAAGAATATATTGCATTTTATTGAAGCACAATTGCTATTATTCTAAAGTCCATCCCTCCCCTGTTTTTCTCCTCCATTTCTGGAGAAATCCAAGTTAATGACTACGGAGTTTAGTAGTATAGTCTTCCTAGGGAATAGATTTTGTCTGTGTAGAGAACTAGTGCTTCATCTTAAATAACATTTCTTCCACATGTTGAGTGAAAAATTGGACACCTATGCTTCATTTCTTATTTTAAAATAGGTAAACTTGACCAATTTCTCATTTATTTTCCAGCATAACGTGATACATAGTATTTTACCTTGTTACAAATACAACCTAATATTAATGTGTTAATGTGTTATGTATGCATATGTGTTGAAGTGTTTAATATATTAGACAAACGAAATAAGTTCCACTCAGTTCACTGTGCACTTACCTATTAGAATAAGCATTTGATACATTATTAAAGAGGAATAAATACTTAGATACATTAAGTAATTATCATTAGCTACTTTGGCAATAATGTTCAGCTGCTTAGAATATATACTTAATATACTGTAATATTCACTGTTATCATACCTCATCCCTCTTCTTCGCCCAGATTGCTATATAATCTCAGAAAAAAATATGCTAAAGAGAGGCAACTAAAGAAGTAATAGTGATAGTTCACAAGTCTATTACTTCACTTAGCTTAAAACACAGAACAAATGGTTCTCACTATCTAACTAACCTAACAGAAAACCCTTTAGAGGAAGGTGAAATTAATTACTTCACGTTCACTGGCAGAGCCAAAACCAGACTACTGACAAGAAGCATAATTCTATTGGGTTCTCCACTAAATTCTCTCGGGGGTGGGGGAAGACAGAAAAAAAAAAGGAGGAAAAAGAAGAAAAAACAGAAAGCTATTTCAGACGCAATATATTTTTACCTGTATTGCAACAACAAGAGATGGAAATGCTCATAGAGTTGTTATAGTAGTGATCCACTATTACACTTAATAGAAATGAGTAAGTGCTGGTAGTGCTACAGAGGACATTTCCTCTCAAAATTAAAGCACACTGAAAAAGGTAAGAGAAGAGAACAATTTATGTCTTACATGCACACATACAACACAGACACATATGTAGAATACTGTTCCATTGCCACATGGGAAACAGGAGATACCACTTTTTAGATGTAAATACTTAGTATTTTGGAGAGTTGGGCATGCTGTCAGGCCCAAATCCTCAAAGATAGAAATGTCTCAGGATTTCTGAATTTCAGCTGATTGTCAGTACCTAAATACCATCAGCTAGAGGTATTAGTGAATTCAATTTCTGTAAAAATAAAGATGTAGGGAAAGTACTTTTTCCCTAATTATTGTATTACCACTAATATAATCCTGCTAAAAAAAATCGCCATATGACTCCAAGTAATTGTTCTAACACACTTTAGGAGCTTTCAAGATCGATTTTTCTTTAATGCACAATCTTTTTCTTATTCTCCATATAATAATATGGATTCTTGAAAATGGAAAATCATCATGTGTCTAGGCAGGGCTATACTGGGAAATCGGTGCAGAATGACACATGTTTCTCTTTTAAAGCACTGAAGTTTCAAAAGAAACACTTTAACAATAGCAGAACGTATTGTTAGATGTAGCCTTTTTTAAAAGTGCTACTGAAGATGTTCAATTATTATTTCTTAACAGTATGCTTCTTTTCTTATGGAATCTTGGAATCTATGGAATCTGGAAATTGTCCTAAAATTATTTGATTCCTATACATGCACAATATAGATGACTTACAGGAAAATAGGGTTTAACTGCAATCTCAATAGTGCAGTAAAAAAGACCTAATGTTGGAAAGTCAAAGCAAGCTCTCAGAAGAGTATAGAAAACTCATTAACAATAAATAATGAGGGAAAACATGAAAACACTTTTATAAGATGCAACAATAGAGAAGGAGATTGTGAAACTACTTCTGTAGGACAGACTATTTAATGCAGGGACAAACATGCCAAGAAAGCAATGGCTTTTTCAAGTACTGTTCCTTTCACCC
>NW_008795252.1:584966-623311 GCF_000699145.1 Aptenodytes forsteri
TATAAATATAATATAAATATTATAATATATAATATATTATAAAAATATAAATATAAAATATTTACCAAATGTTTTTATCATTTGTTCTTTTAGAATACTTGAAATTCTTTTTTTCTGGCTACTAGTATATATCAGAAATATAAATCTAGCCAAAATAAAAGCTGTTGCTGAAAGCCTAATGCCAAAGATGGCAAATCATAACCAGTTTTCCTGTGTCACACCTTATATCAGCACCTTTTATCTTCAGTATCTTGTATCTTCATACTTTTCTTTGGGGTCCCTGTAGGGTGTTATTAAGTAAAGATATGAAATACCATATTACATCATTGACCCTATGCTTATTCTGGATCTAAGAGTCAGCCATAATCTCAAAAAATTCTTTAGTCTGCTTCATTGTCCCATTGCAAAGGCAAGTTAGAGGTATGGAAGATAAGCACAGGCACACTTGATTTTGCCCAAAAGCTGCAGTTAAGTTCCCAAACTTTCAAATTCTCTGTGAACCAAGTCCAAACTCAGAATCTTTTAGTGTTGGTTCCAACTCTACAATAAATAATTGCTTTACTCACACAATATGTGCTTGACATCTCCTGCAGTGCCAATATTTGTTACCCAAAATTACAGAGAAAAGGATAAAGGAACTATATCTCATTTATGTCTGTATGTAATTTTGCTCTCTTCTTTCCTAAGTTCTCAAAGGCTATTTCATACATCCCTGGAGGGGCTAGCCTTGAGGAAAAGTGACCCCTTTGTTGTATCTGTTTTTTCCAAGCTGTGTTTTACATCTTGTGGTGTCATCAACCAGTATATCAAGAGCATTATTGCACTTGACTTTCCTTATTTTCTCCTGACAATATCCTTAGGGTTGATAAATGGTCCTGTTTTCATGTAGAAGGCAATGTATTTATTTGGATCCTATATATAAGTTTATGAAATCATGACATTCTGCAACAGTGACTGGAACAACAAGCAAAGGCTATTACATCAGTTAGCCCTTAGGGGATGATTGCTGATATCTGTTCTCTTGTCATTAACTCCTTGAGGTCTGAAAATGTATATTACTAATAATAACAAGATGCAGTGCAGAAAGCACAAAAAAGAAATATAATCCTTCTGTCTTGCTCACTTTTATGCTGTGCATTTCTGTTTAAGCTTGATTCAGCTAGGACCAGTATCTTGGTGATGTTTATTCAAAGAATCACAAGGTGAGCTTCAGGGAGTGTAAAGACTGGACTGCTTGCAGTAGTTTTGGAAACACTTTTCATTTAACTGCAATTCTCTGTTCTAGCTCGCACACAAAAATAACTACATTGATAAGGCACATAAGGAGAAGCTGAAGTAAATGGCAAAGAGAGGAGCATTATTTCAAAGCCATGAGAAAATATATTCCAATCACTGTAACTTCCCACACAGCCTTGTGCCCGGGCTGGTACATACCCCACAGCCAGGCTTTCTGACTGTGTCTGCTACTTGAGATGCAGGCAGTCACGCTTTGGTGCATCTCTCTACTTCAGTTCTTCCACAGCTCAAATGTCCATTTCATACCAATATCAGTCCTTTCAATGGTTCTCTAAAAAGCAGCTATAAAATACATGCATTCTAAGCTCTTTGGAACAGGAAATAGCTCTGCTTAAATCAGTTTCTAGAGTCTGTAGACAAGAATTCACTAACCTATCTTGCATTACAATAGGAATGACAAGTGCTTCTAATAAATGGAAGCACATTTATTTTACGGATGCCAAACCTGCATCTGCATGCCCCAAACAGATGGGTTCACAAATCAGTTGGCTGCAATTTTGGAGGAACGCTGGAAATGTATCCTATGGAGAGCCCAGACCTGTCACAGGAGTGCCCCAAGGAGCTGCTCTGTAGCAGCCCTCACTTTGCCTGCTGCAACCAGTGGGCAAGGACCAACCGGGCTGGGAACCAGCATGGGCTCCTCAGCCCCTTCTGCTGCTACCAGGGATCATATGCTTTAGATTATTCCACAACTGAGGAAATGGTGCTGATTACTGACTCAGTGCCAAATGTATGTTTACTAACTGTTCATCTCTGAGTATAACTGAATTAGGAAATACGTTTTTATTTGTGGTGTCATTTTATTATGTGCACTAATTGGGTTTCATAAGATATGTCACCCAGGGGGTTATTTGTACATAAAAGGAGAGATGTTGAGCTCAATCTCTCTTATCGTGTGTGTTAATGAAATTAAACCACAGCAAATAAATTGATGTAATTTGCCGACACACATAAATTTCCATATCTGGGTTGCTGAAGAGCAGATCGCACTAACATGTACAGTTAAAAAATTATCAAATACTACTTTTTTGGATGGCCTAGGAGGAAGTACAAGCAATTAAGCAGAGCCTTGAATTACTTTTGAAATATTTTGGGAAAACTGCTACATTATGCATAATGTAGTGGTATACTCCTTACAAAATTTAATTCAATTATCACTTCCAGAGTTGTTGTCACTTTGGAGCCTACACCAGTAGTTCAGGTAATTCATATCAAAGAAGCTATTATGGCATATTCCTTCAGCAGCCATCTGTATCATGTGATAAGTTGATCCTCAGTTTTGCTTCTGTAATACAACTGGCAGTATCAGCACATTTGCTGGGAAAAATTCCCTGTGGCCATAGATTTGTTCAATCAAACAAATGGCCCTGCTTGAGGCAGCCAGCAGATGCTGTCATCTGTACAACATAACGATCTTTTTCTCTACTCTAGGCCCCACTGATTGCAACTCTGAACATTTTAAATATATATAGAATAGATATAATGTAGCTACATAATCCATCCATGTAAGCACCAGCTGCATGTGACTATTAGTCCTTTTCTTCTGTTCTTGCCTTTTACTCCTCCTGGTCCACCCTTTTCCTTCACTGTACTCAGAATATGTCTATGCTACACGCTGGTGGATGGTTATTTATTTATTTATTTCGCTAGTGATTTGCTGCCATTGAATAATTTACATAGCACATTGTTGTAGTTTTGCAAAAGTCTAGTTTGGCTGAAGTCTTACATCAGTGCCTGTGGCTTCCCTTTGCAACTACACAGGCTCTGTCCTGACCCAACTGCTGGAATTTTAAATATTAAATGAATAGCATGCCAAATCTTAAATGGCCGTGGTTGTAGAATAACGGCCGTCACTGTTAGAAGTAAATAATGGGGTCTGTTTGTGCCTGCAGGTTTCTTTCCTCTTTTTTATAAACTTCTCTACCTGCACTGAATGTACCTAGCTGGCTGATTTTCCAAATGTTAATAAAACTCTGCAAATGAAAAGAGACTCTGAATTGTCTTAGGTTTCTGTATTTTTTTATCAACCCTGTTGGCAGTTATTTCATAAGAGAAATGAAACTATAATTCACCTCTCGGTGACATAAATCTCCTGCCAATACAACATAAATTCCCCTTTCACTGTCCACAAAGGGAATGTGCTCGCCACACCCAGTGTGGCTTTGCCCTTGATTCATTGCATGTTGTGGCATATGCATTGCCTGGATAGCCCAGATGCTTGCTCATTCCTCTCTGGCAACTGTAAGCCTTTGGGAAACTGTCTTAGTTTTTCCAAACTGGAAACCTATTTGCCAGCCAGCACTTGTGTACAGCCTTTTTCCTATATATATCTCATTAATTGGAATCAAGCACTGAGATGAATGCATTTTAGTACACACAATAAAGTTGGTAGCTGTTAGTGATAACATGCACTGGGATTTACATTTCAGTTTTACATTTTAAAACGCAAGTGGTCAAATTCACATATAATATAAATTAAAGTGTGAGCTGGAAGTCGAATCTAAGGGTAACTAAATTATCGTAATAAATATCGATAAAGAGCTGAAAGAATCCATAGATTATGCTAATTAAGTACATGATCCAAGAACCACTGAGTGGATGAAAGTTTTTATTGAATTAAGTTGGCTTGGGGTCAGCCTCTAAGAATATCTTGGATCAGAGGGAAAATGTAAATATCTGGGTATGTAGCTCTATTTTCATACAGAAATCAAAGGAAATACCTCATGGTATTTGACTGCTTAGTCAACAGAACAGTGTCAGAAAGGAAGCAAACGTTGTGCTGCCAGGGATGCAGATGCACACATTTTACCTGAGAAGCTATGGTATGAAAATGTCAGCTACTTGTTTAATTGTCAGCAACATTTGCCAAACTCCCTTCTGCATCCTCAAAAGTAGGAAAATGGATAGCAGAGATTAAGTATTCATAGTACGGGTGCTAATACCAAATGCCAGACTTAGATGGAAGACTGTAGTGTGCTTAATGGCTCAAATATGACTTTCTAAGACTTTACTCGGGATTTCTACAGGTGCTAAACAAACCTGCCATTACATAGTAATGTGGATGTGAGAAGGCATTGTATTGGAAGACTATGTATATTTTCAACTGCAATAAGCAATTAAAAAAATGTTCAATACTTCCAATTACAGGCATATTACAATTACCTGACATCTAGTTCTCACAGTCTGAGTCTTTTAGTAACTAGTGTTATATTATATACACATTAAAAAAAGGCATCGCTTTTATGTTTGAGACTGATCTTTTACAGCAAAAAAAGCATTTATTTTGCTCACAGCTTCACATAATAAAACCCTTACCCAATTTATCTTATGCACACACACAACTTAGGTATGGTTTTAACAGATAAAAAATTGCTTGATGTGGTAAGCTCCAGAAATGGAGTCACAAAAACCTTGGGTGCAGACACTTAAACGGGAGGGAATATTTTGTACTGCACCTCAGATCTTGGCTTTTGCAATTTGAATCCATGTCAGATTAGCATATATGTTTCAACAGGTATTTAATTTCCTTGTTTGTGAGCTACAGGTAGGTTATCCAATTTAAAATACAAAAAATAAAGTGTTAACAATATACAGTTTCATTAGTCCAACTGTGAAAGTGGGGCAAATGTACGTATATTTTGGAAATCCCACAAGAAAATTCATTTTTCCTCATGGCCTTCTGATTCTCGTTGCTTCTGACAGTGGAAACATCAGAGAATAAACTTGTTCCACAATGGCCAGCACATATGTTTCCTGTCTTTGTAAGTGCTGAAATTGCCTAATTCTGAAAAATGCAGGGATACTGAGAAAAGACAGTGAAATAATGCATCTTTGCCAAAACTCTGCGAATGTTTCCAGTTGGATTTTGCTAGAATATGGAAGAAATTATCTTTATTATCACAAAAAAGCTTTCCAGTAAAGCTCCAAGCTTTTGATGACTTGAAAAGAATAAGAGTTTATTATACTTATATTGACATTTAAATCTTTCTTAAATGGTCACCTAAAGAATCACATCCAGTTGCTTAAAATAGAGATGCTTTTAAGCAAGACAGAACATAAGTACAGTGTAGTGAGTCACTGCTTTCTACTGCTGCTAACAAGAAACACAAAGTGCAAAAAGTCTTGTTCACTGGCTATAAACATGCAGTTAAACTGATCTTTTTGTTTTTTTCCCGTTCTTAAATAAGGCTGGCATAGTGACAAGGAAAGTCACAACAGAGTATGTGCATCAAATTCTACAGACAGCTGAAAGCCTATCTTCTTCATCACATGTCTGAATACATCTTCATACATCACATGTATGAATACCTGGGGGTTTGTTATCAGTCTAGCCAATTATATATGATCCTGTGCACAACCTTTTGTTTGGGGAGAGGGAGAGTGTGTATATTCACACATATGTATGTGCACATATACACAGATAGAATAACTGTTACAAATGAAATTAAGAAATATTTTCTGCAATTGTTTCTCTGTACAAAATCCCTGTTAACATGGACGTCATAATTAATGATGGAACACAGCCAAAATTCAAATAATAAAAATTTTGAAGTGTTGCAAGTAAGCACCTCTTATTTACCTTAAGTGAATAACATCTTGTGTACAAAGCCACATTGTGCAAAGAGCAGACCTAAGCTGCATGTGAGATTAGCCACAGTTTGTCCTCTAGTGAGTACAATAAGCAAGTGTGTTTCAATGCTAGAAAAAAGTCTGTATCCACCTCAAGCAAACTGCAGGCAACATCTGCAGCACTGTACTCTCTACTGCCTATAAAGGGATACCTGAGACATGAACAGCAGTGATGTTAGACAAATGTTTCAGTAACAGCAAGCCAAGTGGTAGAACCAAGAGACACAGGCTGTAAATTAAAACACTAAAAGGACATACAGTAACAAAACACACAACTTCATCGCTACATGTCAAATAGTATATATCCACACAGCTTGTAAATACAGGATAATAGTATTGACATTCAATCGCTTCTTAAAGCATGAGATTATCATTGGGCTAAATCACTGCAAATACTTTTTAAGAGTTGAAGAAAGAAAAATTATTTTGAAGAGATACAACTACTGATATTACAATTACTGAATTACAAACATACTGTATTGTATCCTTCTCTACTACCTTACTTCATTTATAGGATGTGCCCTTTTAAAATGTAGAGCAGACAATATGATGAGAATATGCTTGTCACACTGTGTTAATTCTACAGATTCATTTAGGACCTTGTGTGGCTTTGGCTATGCATCCATTAACTTCCAAAAGCATTCACATTCTTTAATGTGCTTTACTTCTTACCCCTTGCCAAAACACTGACTGTCCAGTTCAGGTTAGTATCCGAGTGCCTCACAACAATTTGTGTGTTTTGTCATTACAACTGCTCTGCTAGGTAAAGAAATAATATCTTCACTTTAATGAAGCAATAGATAGTCTATATGCCTTGTGAACACTCACACAAGAAGTCTGTGGTAGACCCACCTCTAGCACCTAGGCACCTTTCAAAATGTGCAGAACGGAAGAGTAGTAAATTGTATTAGTGAGATATCAACTCATATTCTTACTCACTAGTCAGTCTAAATAAAATGTAGAGATACATTAAGCTTTCTGGTTCTAAACCAGACATAAGCTATGACAGGTATGTCTAGGGACCAAATAGCAAGCAGCATGCTGCAGTACAAAGAATATCAGAAATTCTTAGCTGTGGTCAGCCCTGACTCCATGTGTCATTATTACAGAAAAATACATTATCACTGGAATGTCAAAATTCCAGCTGCTGGAAAATTGTTAAAATAATCCAGTTTTGGTAGCATGGAGATCACACCTGGCTACTTAGAGCTTCTAACCCCAGAACTTATGGTCAGACATCATCAGATCTCTCTTCATATCTGTTATTCAGCTGAAAAGACTCTTTCATTATCTGACAGGGATTTCTTCTCTTAGTCTGTTTTATGCCTGATTAGGGCAGAAGAGGGGCTGATATTAGCTCATTGTCACACATGCATACAGGTCAGAGGCTGAAATATCAGAAAGTGTGCATCTTCTATAGGCAGACTGCCACTTGTGCTGGGCTCCAGACATTAGGAATTCACCACCAACTACAAATATGTTTTACCCACTACACTACACACACTGTAAGATGGAGAAAAATTTCTATCAATCAAGCTTATTTTTTTCTTCTCCATCTAGAATAATGTTCCATAATTTATTCCAGAGATATGAAAGTATTGAAAAAATTTTGGCACAAAATAAACTATTGTTATTTACACACAGGGCTCTTGAAGAAAAAAAGGAAATTAAGTAAAAGACAAAACGGAGGCACTGATTTATGACAAAGCTATTTCACACATTAAACTTGTAAAGCATTAACATCAATGTGAAACTAAAAGCAAGTAGGCTTTTAAAAGCAAGCTGTGTGTTTGAGTAAGAGGGTTTTTTTCTGCCCATCATGTATGATGAGAATAAAAAAATGGCAAAAGACATTTTTCTGTATCCTTTTTAATGGCATAGTTCCTTAATGACAAAATATGAAGAAAGGAAGCTGTTCAGTGCAAAGATTAGGATTTTACCTCCTATTTCATGTCAGTATATAAGACATGCATATTACAAATACTTAATAAGAAATAAGAAACTACATTCATCCTGAGTCATCCATCAAACAGAAGTGGGGGAGTCATTCGTCAGCCCATCACTGGCTGCTGCTTGCACAGTCCTCTCCCTCCCTGCCAAGCACAGCTCTTTCAGGCAGCAGCTGGGAAAACTTGCCCGCTAAACTGCTTCAGGCTGCAGTCTTAGCTTTGACTCCATCTTGCTTCTCGATCTCAAATCCAGCTCTTGATCCTACCTCCCCAATCACAGATCAGCTTACTCAGCCTTGATCTACCCTGCCTGTTTCTTGCCTCAGATTCTGTTGCTGTTGTATAAATTCTTCATTAATGGCTTCAGCCTCATACCAATCACACTCTTATCTATGTCTTTAGGCTTGGCATACACAGACAGTCTGCTTTTTGACCCTCTCCTCAAATTCCAGGCAAATTCTTGTTCTTTCCCTTGAACAAAACATCTGCCAGCTTTTCTGGCTCCTAGCACAGGTGGTCATCACTAAGGCATCTGGGTTTGGCCTTACACAGTGGTGATTTCTATGTCCTTAAAGACTTCCTTGAAACATCATGATTTAAATTGTGCATTTGTAAAAATCTTGGGTTTATGATTATTCAATTGTATTAATATAAAAGGGAATTAAAATTACGCTACAGGTGCCATTTGCAGTGTCTCTATTTATCCCATGTATTTCTTTTACGACTAAAGCATTGGATTGTTTTCCTCCATGAGAGGAGTGGATACAATGCAGGTTCCATCACTTAAACTTGGACCTCCCTTTTTTGTGCATCAACACTAGCAATACGGTGGCTAAATTTCACTGTAATAAATATTTAGAAGTTCATTTGGGTAGTTTGCAAATGTTGATAACTGGACAATATTGAGATAAGTTGAAGATTTTCTGTTACCAGAAAAGCCAAAAGAGTTTAGGCTTGTAAAAATGAGCTGGGCTGGGCTGCTTCCCTTCTGCCAAGAAGAAGGCAGGGTACTCTGTGTTAGACTATGACAAAGCCAGAACCTAAGGTAAGAAAACCAATTTTTTCATTAGATATATGCTAGGAAAGGCAACATTTTAATGAATAATTTTCTTGTGAAGCCTTCTTCAGTATGCATATGCTTAGATAGCCTGTGGGCCACTGCGATCAGGAGGATCACGAAATAACAGGCTACTTTGGGAACAGAAATTTCAGAGACACACAGAATAATTTGTAGAAGGATCTTCCCTTTTGTATAACAGTTTGTCAATTTATTTTATGTCTAGTCAATGGGTGAATAACAAAGGGTGAAAATCAGAGATTTCAAAGCTTGTTTTCCACTAAGTTGGAGATTGCACTCCACTGGATATGTCCTTGAAGGTATAGTAAACAAACAAACGCTGCCAAATGCAAATGTAAATTGAGATGTAAGGAAATAACAATTTCTTTGGTACTGTATACAAACAAATATGGCCATTTATGTATTTAGAATCCATCTTGGCTAAATTGAGCAAGTCATATAACACATTCTCTTTTTCTTACCTATTCCATAGCAGTACAAAGATGCAAATCCACTTGAACCCTTGAGTACTGTGGATAGCATACAATAAATACACAGGTGTGACACATTATAAAATAAAAGTTATACTATGACAAACAGGAGAGAGAATATCTGTGATTAAACTGTTTAAATATAATCAATTAGATTTTAATAGTATTTTAGTTTGAAAGAAAAAACACAATAAAAAGAGAAGAAGAGCACAGCAGAGGTGAGACCTGCAGACTGAAGAACCTCTCTACATTTTATAGGAAGTCTTCTTTGGCTTGTAACGCAGACGTTGGCCAGAAACGTCAATAACAAAAGGCTGTTCATCTCATACATAACATATATTTCTTCCTTACCTTATTTTATTTAATCTGTCAATCTTTGAACACCCCTAATACCCTTAATACTATTAATATTATGATGATCTGGGATCTTAACTACTGTTAATGCTTGTCCACCTCTAACTGTTGTTATCACAGCTGTGACAGAAACAAAAAAAAAAAGACACAGCTGTCCTAATTGCACACAGCCCCAGGGAGCGCGAGCGACCCGGAGCGCGGCGAACAGGGCGGGCAAACAGGACGTGGCGCGTCAGAAGGGAAAACCAATTTTTTCATTAGATATATGCTAGGAAAGGCAACATTTTAATGAATAATTTTCTTGTGAAGCCTTCTTCAGTATGCATATGCTTAGATAGCCTGTGGGCCACTGCGATCAGGAGGATCACGAAATAACAGGCTACTTTGGGAACAGAAATTTCAGAGACACACAGAATAATTGTAGAAGGATCTTCCCTTTTGTATAACAGTTTGTCAATTTATTTTATGTCTAGTCAATGGGTGAATAACAAAGGGTGAAAATCAGAGATTTCAAAGCTTGTTTTCCACTAAGTTGGAGATTGCACTCCACTGGACATGTCCTTGAAGGTATAGTAAACAAACAAACGCTGCCAAATGCAAATGTAAATTGAGATGTAAGGAAATAACAATTTCTTTGGTACTGTATACAAACAAATATGGCCATTTATGTATTTAGAATCCATCTTGGCTAAATTGAGCAAGTCATATAACACATTCTCTTTTTCTTACCTATTCCATAGCAGTACAAAGATGCAAATCCACTTGAACCCTTGAGTACTGTGGATAGCATACAATAAATACACAGGTGTGACACATTATAAAATAAAAGTTATACTATGACAAACAGGAGAGAGAATATCTGTGATTAAACTGTTTAAATATAATCAATTAGATGTTAATAGTATTTTAGTTTGAAAGAAAAAACACAATAAAAAGAGAAGAAGAGCACAGCAGAGGTGAGACCTGCAGACTGAAGAACCTCTCTACATTTTATAGGAAGTCTTCTTTGGCTTGTAACGCAGACGTTGGCCAGAAACGTCAATAACAAAAGGCTGTTCATCTCATACATAACATATATTTCTTCCTTACCTTATTTTATTTAATCTGTCAATCTTTGAACACCCCTAATACCCTTAATACTATTAATATTATGATGATCTGGGATCTTAACTACTGTTAATGCGCTTGTCCACCTAACTGTTGTTATCACAGCTGTGACAGAAACAAAAAAAAAAAGACACAGCTGTCCTAATTGAAGAAAGCTTCTCTTATATTTTGAAAAGGACATACTTATTAATTGATCCCGGACTAATGGAGTCTGATTATTTTTGCAAGAGGAAAATGGGATTTTCAATCAGGTGAATGTATATTTTTAACTGAAATGAACTGAATCCTGCTTACATAGACCCCATGTGAGAATTACTATGGTCTTTAACTGTTTTTTCACTAACACATGAAATTGCAAGAGGACAGGAATACACTTCTATTTCCAGGATTTTTATTTTTGCTGAATCATAGAGTAAGGACATCTTCCATGCTCTGTAATGTGGCACTGCTGCATAGTATGTCACATGACTGGAACAGCGTCTGTGCCCTGACATAGGTACAGGCATCCTCCATAATATTAGCAGATACTCACCCCTCAGAAAACAGGAAACACCTGGATTTTTCTCATATGGCAGACGCATTTCTGATTCTTGGATAAAGGAAGGGGCCAGATTAGATGGAGTTCCTACTTTGGTGGCTTTTGCTGTCCTTCCCACAGCACCTGGAGGATGCTGCAGTGGGGACATCACACTTCCATGATCCCAGGCTGTGATGGGGTCTCCCATGTGTGAATTGCACATGGCATCATGCCTTGAAACTTTTGAGCCGAGTGGAAGATAACAAAGATACCAAAGAAAAGGCTGAAATCAAGAGGCCATTAGGGAATATACATGGTAACAAAGATTTTGGATACTGGATCAAACTGCACATTGTGGCTGTTGTCACAGTTATAAAATGACCTGCGTTTTACAACCCTCCTTATCTAATACTCTGGACTTGGTTGGGAGATATTTTCCTTAGAGCTATTTCTTTCATTTAAGGCTCTTGTTATTTCCTAATTGTGCTAAGGAGACAGGCCCCGCACTACGGGGTCCTGTAAACCCTTTCTTTGCTGAGACCTGTGAGCTGCAAGTTGGTTAAAGTGACTCAAGGACAAAATCTTCAAAATGGAGCAGTTTTATTTCTTTCCTCTGAGATTTGAGAGCAAAAATTCAAAACAATTAAGATTTATGTGCTTGATCTTACGTTTTCAGTTGTTTTTTACCAGCTTTGTCAATCTATCTAACTTCCCTCTCGTCCTGTTTACATCTTAGCCTGTTTCTGGCCACAGAATTTGTGGACACCCCTAGGTATGAGTGCAGATTCCTCAGCTCTCTTGCTTTAAAGATATCTAGAACATTTTAAAAATTTCAGCTTTGTTGTTTCATGTAACCTTTTCAGTCTAACACCATAGCAATTCCCCTGTCACCAACCCAACTCAGGCAGCACATTCATACAATGAATGCACCCTCATCCTAGCATTTCCCACTTCATCACTCCAGTCTAGTATCAAGCACTTTGCTTTAATACCTTTAAATAATAGTAAATAAGAATCCTCTTGAGCTTTGCATGAAGATTCAAAGTGGCTGATATTCAATATAAAATGTTTTGTCCTTTTCTAATTGAAAAGCCAGTTTCTAAGAAACTTAATTGTTACACTCCAGGAAACGTTTGTGTTCGCACAGACTTAGAATACTTGTTTTATTAAACACATCCCTAATACATATATGCTGCTAGTACTTTTTAATTTTCAAAATTCACATGACTCATCTCAGGACTAACATCCCCTCTCCTCTGGAAATTGTTTATCACTAAGTAAACATCATATTTTTTCATCTGGAAGGCAGTTTTACTGAGGGTGAAGATTTGCTACTTCTAAATGACAGCGGTAAACTGTTCATACAAAAACAGAAGCAGCATGTCTTAGAATTTCATTTTAAGTAAATAGAACTTACATCCCCATAGTGAGATGAATAAGCTTTTTGCTTTATTGCCTTTTGACAAAGCTGTAGATACAAAAAGACATTTGCTGAGGCAGCAGAAAATGTTACAATTTAGTTCTGACATATATTATATTGCATTTGGTGCAACACACGCGTTATAATACTGCTTTCTCATATTAAATATACAGTGTAATTTTAACTAAAATGTTCAAATGAGTCCTGCCATGCCTGAACAAACCTTAGAAATCATACTGACTTGCTAAATTCATGTTCTATTGTCCCATACTTGTGTTACACTTCTTTCACATTGATACTTACTATATAGTTGGACTCGATGATCTTAGAGGTCTTTTCCAACCTCAATGATTCTATGATTCTATGATTCTATGACTTGAAGTCTAAACATAATCTTTCACTTAATAAATTCTTCCTCTCTTGCCAGACTTAACTGGTAGTATCAATGTCCACTGCTCAAGACCACAACCAAATGAGAAACTTTCAGCTCATAAGTTTAGTAAGGTATTAGTCCAAAAATGGCAATGAGGAACAATTTTAATACAAGTAATTTGGCGGACTGACCAAATGGAAAAAAACAGGAAATCTGTAGGTGCTTATGTGAGTTTTGATGGAGAAATACGAACTGAAGTGTTCCTAAGATCCAAAACTAGAGGCACAAATAATTTGACCACAACCAATAAAAGATAAAAACTTGCCTCTCCTGAATTTGTTGGAGAAGTATTTTCTATCATCCTGTTATCCTGATGGTAGATCCAGTGCTGGTGTACATGTAGAAAAGGATATGAATGTTGTAGCCAGTCAGCAGATGGCATAACCATTTATCTTCTGTACTCCTTGGGCCTTATGTTATGAGACTGTCACAAGCAAGCATAAGAGTGGAGACAGACAAGAAGCTTTTGTTACTGGGACCCCTACGCTCTGCAATCTTCAAGGATTTTCTACATCATGGCATGAAGACAGAGATCTCTACCCCTTTTCATTTTTTCTTCAAGCCTCTTCAAGATTTATACATCGTTATGAAGTTTAGTGGTCTGTGAGTTACTATACTTCCTCTGATGTAGGCAAGAGTATTTTGTTCTGTGTATTTTTAATAAACTTTTACTAATTAAAATGGAAAATATCTCTGTCATTTAAAGATATATTATTTCCATTTTTCACCTTGCCAGCTTTCTGAATGTCTAGATTTGTTGTTTTTCTCAAAGCAATTACTGCTAGTGTCAGGTGATTGCGTAAGTCTTATTTTACATTTTCCGTTAATTTCTAGCCTTCTTAACTATGGACAGAAGTTTAAAACGTGTCAAAAGCTACACCTAAATATTCAGAAACTCAAAAGAAACAGAAGTAATCTAAAAACATACTTACTTTTAAATAGTATTAGTTGTAAACAAATTCATAGTTTATTCATGAAGTCATGAAATAGCAAGTCTTCATACTGCTGCATCTTATTTACTGTCAACATTTCAAACCTCCTAGGAAATAAAAATGACTGTTGTTCAGCTTTAATATCCTTTCTAGTTAGCTTTTTTTCCATTCCATAAAGCCGCATTCAGAAGGATGTTGTTTCTGAGTAAGCACATTTAACTGTGCTTAATATATGATAATCTGTTAACTGTGCTTAATATATGATAATCTATCTATCTATCTATATGCATACACACACACATATATATAAGCAAGCACACTCTTTTAACAAGCAGTGAAAAATCCATTAATTTTAATTGTATGAATTGAAATACCTTTTAATATATTCTATTCCAACTCCAGAATGGCAGTATAAGGAGATTATTTTCTATATGCAAATACTGTAGAAAATTAATATTAGTCAGGGTTTTTTTGTATAACAGACTTACCAAACTACTGCAATTTTCATAAACTAATAAAAGACATTAATTGTATACTGTAAAATTAGAGTGGTTTTTTTAGTAACTTGAGAAAAACTCATAAGATTTTTAAAGGTTTGATAATTACTGAATGTTGGAGTTCTTTACTGTAAATCTTCACAGAAAAATATGTTGCATCTAATGAGAGACCAGGCCCATAAAAATGGTGAAGTAGTCCTGTACTGAAGTGAAAAGTCTTGCTAAATGGAGAAAATAGTAACTCCTTGGCTGTCTTCACTATTGCTACCAAAGGCAGAGTGTCATGATTTTTAAAGGTTTGATAATTACTGAATGTTGGAGTTCTTTACTGTAAATCTTCACAGAAAAATATGTTGCATCTAATGAGAGACCAGGCCCATAAAAATGGTGAAGTAGTCCTGTACTGAAGTGAAAAGTCTTGCTAAATGGAGAAAATAGTAACTCCTTGGCTGTCTTCACTATTGCTACCAAAGGCAGAGTGTCATTATTGCACGCACGGCTGAGAGCTTTGTTATGAATGAGAAATGTACATATGATACTTCATGTATGCATCTCTAAGAAAGGAGAGATACTGAAGGGCCTTGCTCACTCATTCCTGCATTGCAGGAATATTTATATGACTGAATTATTATGCTGCTAATGGATATAATGGTTATAAACCTTATCTTTTCCACTCCCCTTTTCTTCTTCATGTATGGCCCTCACTGTCACCAACGTAAAACCATGCCTGTTTGTAATGGAAGTGTTAAGGATTGATACACTAATTACCCTTTATGAATTACAATGAAAATGATGTTGAAACTCTCATGTCTCTTCAATACTAATGATTGTCATCAGGAGCTAACATCACAGATGTAAGGGTCACTTTCATCTTTTAGAGGTTGCATAAGGCTGCCCTCCTAGCTTACCTAGTGCACCTCTACCTGCAGAAAAAATTATGCATCAGGGCTCTTTTATCAGGTATCAATATTAAATGATCTTTTTTTCTTTCTTGGCAGTATCAGCTGATTATCAAATGCTGTTAATTGTTCAACTGATAAGTGTTGGAAATGGTGTTTGTCACATCTGGTTAAGAATGGTAATGGAGTTCTTGCAGGAACCCTAACATTTACTTTTAATGACAACATACTTCTCTTCTCACTCACATAGTACCAAAGCGCTATTGTGAGAAACCTACTGCAGTAATGTAGCAATGTGCATACATTATTTAGGAAGCTTGGTTAGGTTCTGCATTCTGACTTCTATTGTCCAGCCCATGCAGTTATTTCAAGCAGATTTTTGGGGATGAATCAAAGATAATTTGAGAAGGGCTATCCCTGATGGTCAAGGATAAGCCATAAACCACAGTATTAAACTACTGTAATGAATAATATGTAACATTGTCTTGGAAGGTTAGGGTTCTTCTTTTCTTCATTAAGTTTCAGCAAACTATCCATATTTTATGAAATGTAGAGCTGGCAGCACTATATTTTTAAGGATTTAAGTTCTACATTGCCGTCCTTCTGGCCCACTGCATAGGCTGATTGAAGCTAATACATTCCTATTTGGAAAATAATGTTTAACATCCACACTATTTCAATCTCGCATTTATCACGTGAAAGATCTTTTGGCATGGTTTTGTTTGTTTAGAGGTTTTTGAAGTGGTTTTAGGCTTCATTCTTTAGAGAAAAGTTGACTTTTTTTCATTTCATTGACTACCTGAAAGAATAAAGAATTGTGTTGACAAATAAACAATTATATTGGCAGGTGCAAGGGAGCAGACAACAGAAAAACACTAGGTGCATCCCAAAGGTGGAGCGTGCAATGGACTTAAGGAACTTCAGCATTTCACAGCATAAAATCTATCTGGAATACTGATACTATTCAACTAGAAAGAAATACATGCCCTGCAATGGGCTTTTAACTCTTAACCATTGAAGTGGTAGAAGAGGTACAGATAAGAATTAGAATTTCTTAGTACTATTTATATCAATTCTTCCCGACAAACTCTGAGTGTTTAGAGTAAACACTGACATCCATATATGCTGACATTTGTCAATGTGCTAAAGAGGCTCCAAAAGACTGAAGATATTTGGATTCTATTGGTGTAAAATAGAATTCAAAAGCTGCATATTTCAGAGTATGCATTTGCCTTCTTGCTTTCCCTGTCCCCCATCTGAACACTTGTAAATATTCCACTTGTACATCCTGTTAAAACAGGAAGGTTGACTTTTTTTGTCTCTGAACCATAAAGGTTTTTAATCAAATTGTTTGCCTTTTGACAAAATTTGCATCAAAGAAACATTTTCTGGAGGACGGATAATCCCAAACCTGCCTGCAAGTGTGTAATCTCTCTTCCATTTTGGGTTCTGTAACATCTATGGTAAATGACTTATTTCAATACAGTTGTCCTGGTTTTGGCTGGGATAGACTTAATCTTCTTCCTAGTAGCTGGTACAGTGCTGTGGTTTGGATTTAGTATGAGAATAATGTTGATAACACACCGATGTTTTAGTTGTTGCTAGGTAGTGTTTACACTAGTCAAGGACTTTTCAGCTTCCCATGCTTTACCAACTGAGAAGGCTGGAGGTGCACCAGAAGCTGGGAGGGGGCACAGCCAGGGCAGCTGACCCAAACTGGCCAAAGGGATATTCCATATGACATCATGCTCAGTATATAAACTGGGGGAAAGCTGGCTGGGGAGAGCCGCTGCTTGGGGACTGGCTGGGCATCGGTCGGCGGGTGGTGAGCAATTACATTGTGCATCACTCACTATCACTTGTTTTGTATATTCTTTTATCTTTATTATAACTTTTACTCTTCCGATTCTCTCCCCCATCCCACCGGTGGGGGGAGAGTGAGCGAGCGGCTGTGTGGTGCTCAGTTGCTGGCTGAGGTTAACCCACGACAATGGTATTCTGTGATCAGAAAGCCAAAACAAGCTGGAAGACAAACCTGTCCGATAACTTATCCAATTCCAAATACAGAGGAATCAAAGCAGCCAGCAGAATCATAACAGATGTCCTGCTTCCCTGTGAGAAATACAGGAATGGGATCAATGGCAAAACTTATGGGAAAATGAATAAAATACTATTTGTGTCACATTAATAATGCAAAATATACCCATAGTTTTTCTCTGTGTGCAAATCCCCTCAAGTCTGGGTTCTGTTTTGTTTCTTTCTTCTTCAGACTGAAAAACAAATTCTCGTTCTAAATGCTTAGAAGGTGATTTAAGGTAGTTTAGCATTTTAAAGAAGTTCTCCATTTTACGTATATCATTTATTCAAATCTTAGGTCCCATTAAGAATCCAAAGTTACCAGAATGTGAAGGCTATAAAATGTTATTAATTATTTTTACTTTTATTACTTACATATGTATTTTACTTTATATACTTATTTCACATGTGTATGATAAAAAAAATTGATGGACCCAAACTGAACGGATTCCCTGAAAACATCTTCAGCTATTTGAACCCACCTAGTTACTTTCATATATGACACAACTTCAGACTCTCTGATATATATATATTATTATTTTGGGCACTGATCCCTTGACACTGAATTTGCTGAATTTTTGGGGGGGCCCAAAACCTAACAGTAGCATTCAGATTTTTTCAAAAAGTGATGCCTAATGTTACATGCATAGTTCTTCAGTATTCCTATATGGAAGTGGTCTTTTTCTCAGAGTTGAAGGTATAGTGTCCATTAATATGTGGGAACTAAGCTCGTCTGAAAATTAACCTGTTTTATTCAGATGCTTAAATAAAGATTTATGCTTTTAATGTTAGGCATGTATGTTGGAAAATGTAAAGCGCCTCATTTACAAAAAGCATCACCACAACAAGCTTTAATTGGCTATCAGCATCAGCTCAGGGATACAGGACTGAATGCCTGTTCTTAGTGACAGTTAATTGCTTCCCCAAATGAAAAATGAAGACTTTTTGGATACTGGCAGAAGGAGCTCGCTACCTCATTCTGCCTATAATCTTTTTGTAAAGCTGCTTGCATGAAATGAAATTTTGTTTTATTAATTTCAAAAAAGACAATAAATATGTTTATTCAGTGGGAAAACCAGACTTTAAACCTTCAGTACAACCTTTGATGCAAGAAGAAACTTTCAAACCTTAAATCCTTAGTTTTGGAAATCTTTTACCAAGACTAACTCCGATTTAATTTCATTCGTCACCATAAGACTGATGAAATGAATGCTAAATCAGGCTCATTATTCAGAACTTCTTTATTTTCTTGTCACTTTCATTTTTTCTCTTTGATTCCCGTCTCTATTTTTGCTTTCTCCTATTCCAACAGTTTAGGTAGACAATAACTGTCAGTGCACTCACTTGGAGATCTGCGTGATGAAGAGCTGGGAATGTTATGCCCCCCGTACCAAGCTATTCACTGACCAGAAAAAGGCAATCAAAATTGATGTGGTTTTAGTGCTCAATGTGTTAAAAATATTGCTATATCATCATATAGTCTACAAAACTGACCAAGCTGACAAGCTGTTGCATAGGATGCTTTACATTCAGTTCAGTGTCTTCTTATAAGATTCCTAATATTTTTAAAGAATTGCTCATCAATGAAGTGTCTTGAAACATTGATACCTGATTAATGATCTTGTTATTAAAACTAATCTAAATGCATGCTTCATGGTACCTTTGAAGGAAAAGAAGGTTTTTATCTAGGAAAGCAAGGAGAAATTAAAAACATGGTTTATATGTAATAGGTACATTTGTTGGCTTCTAGCTCAAATATTTTGCTTGTAATGATGTGTTTTGGTAGCTGTAAATAGCAGGAATTTTCTGATGAAAGGTGTTAGCCACCTAAGGTATTTCACTGTTTCATTGATCTCACTTATGCTATTAGGATCAATAAACCCTCTCTGACCTGAAGGTCAACGTAGGAATAACAATCTAATGACTTCTATAGAGCTGATAAACATTTTGCAAACAGGTAGTCAGATTACTCCTTTTGGGAATAAGTAGTTCCAAAAGGAAAGTTATAATTATGGAGATGTAAAAAGGTCAGATTTTCTGCAGTTCTTCCTGACTAGCCAAATATGTGCTGCTGATGCTAATAATTTTTTTCTACCCTGTAAAAGAAGCTATATTGTAAGTTTTTTCACTACATGAAATATATATAACAAGTAGAAATTTTCTTCAAATCCACCTGAAATAAGTTTACAACCGTGATGCAAGACCATTTAATAAATATACCTTTTATTGCTTTCATGTCTCTCATTTTCATATTTGTTTGTCTAAAAGCCTCCTCAACAGGCTATTAAAATTTCATTAGCTACAAAAAAAAAAAAAAACAGGATAAAACTTCCTTTTAAGCTCAAACTTCATTTCACATAAGGCTTCTCCATTCTTACTCAGCAAATATGTCTCCTAGACTTACAGGAATTTTTGTCTACCTTCATAGAACAGCTACAGGTGTTATTTTCCATTATTTCTGTATGAATATTTTTTCCTTATTTTTCATTTTGAACATATTGTTTAATTTTGAGCGGAGAAACAAGCCTGAATTCAAATTTTCTTAGATGTTAGAACACCTGATCTGGCCTTCTAACTAGGAACATGGTTCCAGCAACCAGAGGAAAAAAGTCACGTGGATACATTTGTACACAATGGAGAATTTTCTGACAAACCAGTGGTAATTAGAAGTTTTAGTATGTCACAAAACTTCAAATAAGTGCCCATTTAAGATTAAACACATTTTTGAATGCTAGTATTATCTATACTCCTTCTTCATGTAGGAGATAGCTGCAGTTATAAAACCTTTTTTACGTTACAGGATGCAGCACATCATTGATTTTCAGACCCATAGTGAGTTTGTGGATTCAGCAATGAGAAAAATCATCATTTGACTTGTAAACAGAGTACCAGTTGATCAAAGAATTTTGAAAGTAATAAATACAGAATTCCGCAATTTCATATTGGAAGATACACACTTAATGTTAGATCTGTTTCTTTTGATTCTGGTGATATATTTGCCATTTAATTCTTAGTTTCTTTGCCAAGATTTGAATGTTTGTCATTCCCTAAAGAATATTTTTGCAAAATATATGTTTCCCTGGCTACCATAATAATTTCTTTACCTCTTAAATCTCTTTGGTACTGCTAGATATCAAGAATTTAAAAAAAAAATCTAGGCGCAATAACTCAGCAGACAACTTTTATGTGTGCTCTACTTAAATTCAGTGTTTAAAGAAATAAGAGGAAAGGTTTCTAGTGATTTTGGATGATCCCACAAAGCCATATGTCACAGTGGTCCCCTTTTCCTTTGCAGTACTCTGTTCTATATTGTGTACACACACATATTCTAGAAATGGTTTCTCCATTTGTGACACTTCTAAAAGTTTAAGAAGTTGTATTACTTAGCTGCACTGCAACTAAACTCTATGAGTAGTAGAACAGTAGAAATCTCTTTTCTCACTTTGTGCTTCATATTCCTAATACTCCCAGTGCCCCTGGAATAGTTTCAGAATTCATGTTTCAAAATTTCATGTCAGTTGGCTTCATAAAGCAATGCCCACTGTGATTTAGTGCATTGCATTGCACACTGTGTCTCTAGTTAAAGGATACGACACAATCAAATACTTTTTCATTGCTGTTCACATGAAAAAATGTGTCTTAACTTATCACAGCCAAAGACCCATTTTGTCTTCTCCCCTGCAGCCAACCCCTTTTCAGCAGTATCATCAGTGTGCATGGCCCTGCCACAGCATGTAATTATCTGTACAGGCTGGAAAGATCCATCTGTGAAAGGTATTCCGCTACAGGTAACATATGGCTCTGCAGAGGGTCCCACCTGCCATGGCTTCAGCAACTGCAGACTGTTACATGAAAGGCTTCCAAGCAGCTGAGCAGCTTTGAGACAGCATGCCCCTTTTTCGTGTCCCCTCATGCTGCTTTCTGTTTTCATACAGCTTTGATTCAAAGTACGCTGTACTCGCTGTCATGATACGTTCAGCAACAGTAAAGCAGGCACTTAGAAAATGGTACCTATATTTATTCTGAGTGAAGATTAAATTGCTCAAAACTCTGCCTTAAAATCTACTCATGCTTTCTCTTTCACTATTACATTTCACACCTTTTATTTTTGACAAACGCAATTTCAGGTGCCTATTCATAAGGAAACGTAATGGCCTCTTCACCTGTGATATAATAGAGCAAACAGTCTCGTGAATGGAAGATAGTTTGCAACTTTCACCTGTATTCCTATGTGGGGACAAAGACTAGAAGAGGTGCCTAAGTTTACCTGGACCTCCTAATTACTATGAAAAATAGAATTTTCCAGCTGGAAATGTGCATTGTTCAGTGCAGCCAATTTTCTCTTGCTCAGTTCTTGTTCTCACTAAAGAGCCAGGCCACGGCACTGGCACATCAGGGGTACTAGTGAGGGACAACTTGTTCTTCCTTTCCCTTCCAAAACATTATTCATGTCTTCTTTCAAGGCTCTTTATGGTTGATTTTCACAAATATGAGGTATTTATTGCACTTTCTCATCAGTAGCCAATCTCATAAATGACATCATGAATAATTATGAATAATGACTCTCCATCCCCTCTATCCTTTTCCAATACTGAAGCAGAGTTTGTTTGTTAGGGAAGCTAAGCTGCACGTTTTTCTATCCCCATCTTCTATTACCGAAGAAGATAAACTGGACTACATTGACCATCTGAAATGCAAACTGGCCAGCATTCAAAGCCATCCTTCATTCCTTGTCAGAGCCAGAGACCTGCAAGGCAATGGTGAGGGATTCAGAGAGCATTTCTGGCTCTAAGGATTCCTCAGAGCTTTCATTTGTCTCTTTCTCTCTTTATTTTTTCCCTTCTTGTTGTTGTATTTTTTCTTTGTTTGTTTGCATTTTGCTGTTTAACACGTTCGCAAAAGGATGTCTTCTTGTTTCCCACTGTGATGACTGAGATACAGTTTGATTTCCTGTGGAAATATTGTCTCAGGAGAGAGAAGAGTTCTACCTGTTTAAAATATTTTTAGACTTTTTTATCTGCAATGTTTTATTATTTGGAGTTGAATTGACTTATGCTGAGAAAGAAATTGGCCTAGCATCTTTCAAGGTACATAACTAGGTTTAGTATCTGTCAAAATTCCATGTGCACTCTAAAGATGTCATATCATAATGTGCAAGTGAAACAGAATAAGCTGTACTAATGCAGCTTTATTTTCAATATGGAACAATTTTTAATATTTTTATTGAAGGGAACAATGGCAGGACACTAAAATTACAGGGCACCAATATTATGTAATTTCTGTATGTAGTCGCTTGACCATTTAATATATTTATAAACAGTAGAGGTTGAATTGTAAACATCATCAAATTACAGGTTTAATAAAACAACTATTTCCATCCCCATTGGACAGATTTTTTTTTTCAAAGTTAAATCAGACACTATGACTAGGACGAATGCTTTCAAGCTCTTTAAAGTTTGCCATTGTCTCTGGCAAAAAAAAAAAATGATGCTATACAATTGCAGCTCAAAGCAGGAAGTAAAAATTTATATCTGTAAGTGCAAGCTGCTAGCACTGAATATTTGCAATCTAATAAACCTAAACACGTCTCTACTCCGAACGCTTTTTTCCTTGTACAGAAATATATGGCTTTATTAAGTGGATAAATTGCACTGTAGTAAATACACTACACTCCATTTCTTTCTGATACTATGTACACATCCTAGGGTTTTTTTACCTTTTATTAGGATTGACAAATCCTCTTGGAAAGCTTAGCACACCTAGTTAAAAAGAAAGAGGTAAAAGGCTTCTGAAATAGGCTTCTTTTCTTCCCAATTTATCCGGTGACCCAGACCAATAAAGTACCTCTCCAAACACATTTGCAGTAAGCTTCTCCTCATCTATAAAAATTAAAGCACACCCAGTTACATACTGTTTCCCTACACAGATCTCAGACTAATAGAACTGAGATCTCTGTTGGAGATCAAGTCTCTCCTTGACGTGGGGAGACAACCGCAGTTGTCACCACCCCTGTTGAGAAAGAGAAAGAGAAAGAGAAAGGGAGAGGGAGAGCGAGAGGGAGAGGGAGAGGGAGAGCACAGAAGGCAGGACAGGGGTCCCCTCACTGGCAATACTATGTGCAAAGCAGTGATGGAGTCAGTAGGTCTGGGGCTGTGCAGATTCAATGGCTGGAGAACATTCTTGTGAGTCCTGACCAGGAGTAAAAGACTCAGAAAAATGAACCAGAAAATCCCTGGAAATGCATCCCCCTGTCACACTTGGCATTGTGCATGCCAGGGAGGAATCTGAGAGTTTGAGAGAAGTGTGTTTGTTCAGATGGTGCAGATATGGTCAATAAATCTCTTCATCCTACACATTTCTATAAAGAATTTTGATTTCTGCAGCCCCAGGATACAAGGGTATATATGCAAGCTAAACCATCAACATGCAAGCAGTGCAGCTCTACTCCATAAGCTTTACTATAGCCCTTGGCTACACCACCAGCTGCTGCCACAGTAATCCTTCCTACACAGCTACTTTTTCCTATGTCTATGGATGTTATTGGACTATTGTTCATATCAGCATCTAATCCAGGCAGTTTTTCAGTTTACACACTGACGCTGAGAGAACTGCCCTGCAAAGCGTAACACATAGCACACTCAGAGAGACTTACACATCTTTTTAATGCTCCTCTATGCAGTATCTCTGAACCTTTAATTTAAAATGCTCAGCTACATGTATAAATGAAAGTAGTATTCACCAAACAGTTGTGGACTCTATGTTCCTACCATGCTGCAACAAATCAATATGCAGGATTGCTTTCTCTGACCTGAATCTGTTGCTCCTCCCCCTGCTTAGCTCTTCAGGGCTCACGTACTCTTGCAGACGCAAGAACACAATAGCATTAAGTCTTATTCTTGGTTGGCCAGTCACCTGTTGTGATAACTACCCTACCTATCTCCTTACTATCACCTTCCAACTTGACTGCTTCTTCCCCATTGCTTTTCACCTCCACTGCCTTCAGCTTTTTCAGCTTCAGCCTGTGTAGTAATCTTTCCTGGATTTAAAAGGACTGAATAGCAAATAGAAGATCCCAATGTTACTCACAATACTGTGTATGAAATGAAGTTCTATCAAATCATATACAGCATCAAAATTATGCTTTGTGTTAGTTTCATCAGGTTTATTAGAGAGAAAGCCAGGAAAGGAAAGAAGAGGATAAAGAGATACAGCCAACTAATTAAGCAGTTGTTTTCTGGAATGATTGTAGAACAGATTGCCTTCGGGCACTGCAAGATGAAAATAATGTATAAAAAGGCCTGAAACAAAACAGCCTACCAATGAAGCAAAACGTAATGGAACATGGCAAGTTAGTAAATACAAATGGAATATTAAAACTTGGCAAAAAATATGAATAGATTTTAATGAGTCTTATAGAATAACCAGAAACAAATCCTGTTTGTTTGTTTTATGAGAAATACGCGGTCATGGTGCAGGCTTATATCTTGCTGTATATCAATTTCCTTCTCGGTCATTATTTCTCTCTTCCCTCTGCCCCTGTTCCAATAACTTTTACATCCATTAGCAAATGTTGAACAAATTTATTATAGCAATAACGTTCCCCAAAGATAAGTTAGTCATATGTGTTTCCTGAAATAGATCTGTAGATACAAATTGGATACTTCGATTTACTCATGTAAATGCTTCAGATGATAAAAAAAAAGTTGCAGTGAAAATTCACACAGTATTAAGCACTGGAGAGTACACAGGGGAGAGAGGGAGAGAACTTGTAAATACTCTAATTATGGAAGAAGCTTCAGCAGGGTCTACCAAGAAACTGCAAGGCACACTTGAACGAAATCAGGATTGATTAGCAAATTCCACATTGAGACAAGATTGTCAAAAAGAGTAGAAAGAGATGAAGGGAACTGTTGCATCAGTGGAAATAAGGTGAGATGGTGTTGTGGTTTAACCCAGCAGGCAGCTAAACACCACACAGCCATTCGCTCACCCCCCCGTCCCAGTGGGATGGAGGAGAGAATTGGGGGGCAAGTGGGGGGGAAGTAAAATTCATGGGTTGAGATAAAGACAATATAATAGGACAGAAAAAGAAGGGAAAATACTAATAATAATAATAATAATGATAAAAGAATATACAAAACAAGTAATGCATGATGCAATTGCTCACCACCCACCAACTGATGCCCAGTCAGTTCCCAAACAGCAGCCCCCCAGCCAGCTTTCCCCCAGTTTATGTACTGAGCATAACGTCACATGGTATGGACTATCCCTTTGGCCAGTTTGGGTCAGCTGTCCTGGTTGTGCCCCCTCCCAGCTTCTCGCTGGCAGGGCATGAGAAGCTGAAAAGTCCTTGACTAGTGTAAGCACTGCTCAGCAACAATTAAAACATCAGTGTGTTATCAACATTGTTCTCATCCTAAATCCAAAACACAGCACTGTACCAGCTACTAGGAAGAAAATTAACTCTATACCAGCTGAAACCAGGACAGATGATATCAGGATTCTTAACAATCAACCGTGAGGGAAAAAAAAAAATCAGAACTGAAGATATAAAAACAGTGAAATAAAAAGAAAGATTCTGGCATTGTTATAGTGACTGCATTAGAAATTAGTTGCGGTGATTAATAATGGAGCTATGGGCAGCACAAAGCAACAAGCTACTTGAAAGAGGACTAAAAGATTGGAGCTATGAACTTCAGTTTTAAGATGTCATGCAAAGAGACAAATGTAAGTAGACTATAAAAGTCCTAAAGTTGAGAGACATTCCCAAGGTGCACAGCGAGAAAGATTAAGAGAGTAGCAGCACACACTGGGCAGCTAAATCTTGGACATAGCTGTTGACCCAACTAAACGTGTCCTGCATTTTGTGATCTAACATGTGTCTTCCATAATATCATTATAGAGTCTGGGAATGATATTTAAATTACATCAAACACCAGAAAAACAGTTTTAAGGATTTTATAAATATTTTGGACCATTATTAATTCACAAAAATTAAAAAAGAATTTTTTAAGTAAGACATTTATTTTACTAATTGGCAGGTTTCAAAAGCACAGAGCCACTATTTAATGTAGAAAATGGCATTCCCTTCACTTGGTACAGCTGAAGAGAAACTTCACATGCATGTGAGCAGAGCATAGTCGCCTAAAACAACACACTGAGAGAGAAAGACAGTGAGGAAACAAGACCGCTCTTTGTTTTACAAACGCTTCTCAGCAATTAATTCGCTTCAGGAACAGAAGGCAATCTCTTCTGGAGAAACAAATAAGCAAAAAGCAAAACAGAATAAAGAGTCAGAATGTAAACTAAACACTTGGCTGTCTCAGAGCCTCCAATTTGACGTCCTGGGTTATAAATAATCAAGGGCACTTTTATTATCCATGTTGTAGAGCACTGGTATTCATGAATACTTAAAAATCCTCTGACAACTGGTAATGTTTCATCAACCAGAAAGTGCAAAAGGCAAATTAGTGTTGTTTTTTCATCACCCTTTGTGGGCAAAAAGATCAAATAAGAGATTTTCATACTGGCAAAGACCTTGTCAGTCTTTTTCTCTGCTTATACATAAAGATGTGTTTCTGTAATATGACAATGAAGGCTGGCAGATGTTAAAAGGAAAGTCACCCCCTACAGAAACTGAGCAACTTTAGTATATTAAGTCTCTTATGAGTATTTTATAAAAGGATTTACTCTTATTTCATGTTTATTTAATTATTTTGTACTGAGAATTGGACAAGTCAATTTTTTGTGAATCTTGCTTCTGGCATATTTGGATTCTCCTTTTTAACTGAAGAACAAGAAATCACTAGCTCTGTCACAGAACATAACTTTGCAGAATTATATATGTAATGTGTAACATAATTACATTACTAATTTAATTTCAATTATCAGTTTAGTAAAATTGCAATAGTATTATAATAATATATTATATTATACACTCTATAGACTATTATGTACTATTATATTATCTACTAAAATTTGAAATATACATTTTTCAACATTATAGATTCCCTTGATGGGACAAAGGTCTGTGTGAAATATTTCAGATAAGCCCTTTGTCGCTGAAACTGTAGAGCAAAGTCAGCAGAGTCTGAGAATTTTCCTTTTACCCTTGAATGTCCATCTTTGGACAAAACCATATCTTAAAACTGCAGTTCTGCATATGATTGTACTGCCTATGTAAAGTACCACACAATATAATTTCTATCCTAAACAAATTATGTACACACATTTCTTTAACCCAGATTTTCAGAATTATGTTTTAGTGATTATTCTGAAGACAGGGGAGAAATTTAAAATCATACCGACTGTGCATTTTCCATTGTTCTATAATAATCTCCTTTCCTGCCAGTCTACATGCTTTCCTCAGACACTGTCTCAAAATATGCACATCAATATAATTTCTATCCTAAACAAATTATGTACACACATTTCTTTAACCCAGATTTTCAGAATTATGTTTTAGTGATTATTCTGAAGACAGGGGAGAAATTTAAAATCATACCGACTGTGCATTTTCCATTGTTCTATAATAATCTCCTTTCCTGCCAGTCTACATGCTTTCCTCAGACACTGTCTCAAAATATGCACATACCAATGCATTCATGTCTGAAAGAATCAAATGGAAAGAGTGACCTTCGCTTTTCTTCTGTAACAGTCCAGAGGTGAACATAGCCCAGAAATGATACATCTCCATCCCCGGTTTGGGGCCTCAGCTTTGGCTAACACCAGCTTTCTTTACAGCCATTTATATGGGATATTGTATACCGTGAGCTGGATGTGGCTAGCTTGGAGTGCCATGAGCACGCCCCCAGGTCTACAGCTTGCCTGTGCCTGCAGCAGCAGAATCTGGGTAGAACGCATCGCCTTGGCAGGGAGAGCTGGCAGCTTTTGGACTCATGTCACTCTCCAAAACCGAAGCTGCACTCTGCCTGAAAAACTGCTGTGGCAGGAACCATGAGCAATACTTTGAACAGTTGCTTACTGAAACTGGAGGCAGACCACAGTATAAAACAGGCTTAGATGCTGCATTAGGGTTTTTGTGAAAGCAGTCAGATGAGTATCCACTCCACCTTGTATTTAACATTCATCTGATGAGTTTAATCAAGACTATAGCCTCTCTTTGTAGGGCATTGACTCTGGTTAACATTTCCTTTCATCTTTCTTATGAAGATAGGGCATTAAAATGAAAATTCAGTTTTATAAGGACTGTAATTCTAAAGGAATACAATGTACTCAAAGCCCAGTGAAAGGTGTAGTGCTAAAAATAAAAATGGCTACAGATAGAAATTGCTTTTCAGATTTCAGCCATATAAAGATTATGCACTGCCAGTGATATGCGGCCACTTCTGAGTAATTTGCAAGATAATTCTGTGCCACATAATGTATTCAGAAATGTTTTTTCTTTGATTTTGGAAAAGGGAATTGAAGAATGGTCTCCATTTTCTCCCACCTGAAACTACTGACAGGATTTGAGGTAGATGGAAAGCTGGGGAGAAGTTAGCAAAATTAACCCCCACATTTTTGCAAATCAAAATGCTTGGAAGACATTTAATGTAAAAAACAGGTAGAGACTACCTTTTTCTCTCATTAAAGACTGTTTTGACATATTAGTGTTTTTATTCTTAATGGTAAAAGTTAATATACAAATGTTTATTAATTTTAGTGTCTGACATTTTAGTGACCCATGTATGATTATGTTAAAATGCATACTTAAAACACTAATTTTATAGACTAGGAGCTTCCATTAAAAAAATAAATAAATCTTCTCTGGGTCTGCTGTGGTGTAAGGAGGTGATATTTTTGAAAATAAACTACTCAAGAAATCAAATATACATGGAAAAATCTGGCAAGACACCAGGGAATTTGCTGTACAGCAATTATAGATAACATTAAGATTCTCTGATGCATCTAAAATATTTGGCAAAATGTATGGCAATGTTTAAGGTTACAGCACATCATCCTGAAAATATGAGATTCTTTTCCTTGGAGAAGACACAATATTCAGCAGATCACATTTCAGAAGAAAGCTAGATTGGAGGTAAAGCACTAGGATCTGAGCCACAGATTATTTACCTAACTCTTCCACAGACTTGCAGAGTAACTTTCAGGAATTCTGAAAGTTTTTGATCCAAAACTTCTTGAAACCCATCCATTTCCTGACCTGTTCCCTTAGCCCCAGGTTTCCATGATGGAAGGTGACAATAGAGGCTGTAGTCCTTTTGTCCTACTGCTATACAAGAAAGATTTCCCTGTGGTTTTTTTGTGTTTCCTTAGAAAAATTCTAAATCATTTTTCATTTATTTTTTAAAACATGGATATCACATATACCCAGGGAACAGTTCTACTCACGTGGTCTGTGTTCATTTTAAATAAGAGAGTGAAAATTGTTCTTCATTCGAGTAGAATGAAAAATAAATTCTTTATGGCCAGGGTAACTGGCTAGATAGAGTGTATAACAAATTCAGTAATTTCAGCATAGGTTTTACAATTTTTTTTGTCATTTTAACCTTTTTTTTTGCCAGAATATTCCATTTTCTGTCAATGTACCTACACAGTCCTGGAGGGTTTTACAGTCTCCTGAGATTTATTGATTTAAAATATTTTTATTTTCTTGTATTTTCTCACTATTTCTACCAAAATGTAGCTATTTTACTAGGAAAGGCTTAGCAAGCCCTATACAATGTTTTGCTTAACTGAAGACCAAACCCAATGTGGCTGGTGAAGAACCTTGTGTTTACGTCATATGGGTCATACTTATCCTTTTAGTTAAGGAATATTAATTCAGGTGCAAGGAAAAAAAAACCACCTGTGGCTTAGTAAGAAAAAAATAAACAAACAACTGGCACTTGGCTTCCTGGTTTACTTTGGCTTTCAACTGAAGAAAAGAACTCCTGGTTTCCCAGTTGTAAGTGAAATATTGTTGAAAAGTAAGCAAATGCCCCTTAAGGCTTGGGACATGCTTCAAAACAGTTCTTTGGTGTTTTCAGCTCCTTTAATTTTTGTTTACACAAATAGAGACTCTTGAAAGGGCGTTATTTTCAAAACATATTTTCTCAGCAATTTTACTGAAACTCAGTTCAAAGGAAGAGTCTACAGCTGGACATCCAGAAATAAGGCACCCATTACTTACAATGAGTTTGGAAGCTCTTGGCCAGGAAACTAGTATCCATTTTCATTAATAACTCACTAATCTCAGAAAAATAACAAACTTCCCACTTTAATAAAACACTGTAACATTTTGAAGAAGAATGAAGAATAAATCAGTTCCAAATATTACTGTTGTTTCATCCTCAGTATTGCACGGTATATCTGCTATTCATTACTGAGATTGTGCTCTTACAGTTTTATTTGATTTAGTCGCATTTATTGTTTCACTATTGACTGAGGTTTTCCTCTTCACACTTGCTCTATTGTTCTCTACTATGTAAGATTTCTTTCTGGGTGTTTTTTCTTCTATTATGCTTTTCAGATTTTGGTTTTATAACTTAAAAGCCCAGCTCTACAAATACTATTGTAACTTATCTACCCAGGAAAAGAACAGAAATACATTTTCTCCCTTGTGACTGGTAAACTAACTAGGGATTAAGTGGTTACTCTCATCTGTAGCTAAGACGTTGGGGAGAGAGGCATTTTTTAGGCTGTTTGTACACAGCTAGGACCAAGAGGTGGCTATCCAGCATCTTGATGAAAAGACTCAATCTGCAAGGGGTTGGGCTGTTCCCCCTGTGGAGTTGATGGAGAATGGAGGCAGCTTGATCTCCTGGGGTCGCTCATCCTCTTGCAGCACTAAGATCTTAACCTTTCAGGCAAGACGCTCTGCTTCAGTGTGATCTCACTTGTTTGAGCAGAACACATTGACACAAAACATGTGTCTGCAGAGCACTGGAGGAAATAATAGGATACAGCCAGTTTGCTGGAAACCCGATTTCAGAAATTCTCTCAGGCAGGTAATTACGCCTTGTACTAGTCTTATAGAGAAAGCCTTATCCAAGATGTACCAGCAGAACACTAAAGCTTTCTTTATCCATACAAAAATGCATCAAAATTGTTTCAGCATTACCTGGTCTTTAATAGTTACTAGCTGAAGACATACATATACATCATAGGAAAAATTACGCAAAAGAAGACAAACATCATGAGACCCTTGACCAGGACTTGAGATGTAAGTATTACCCCAGTAACACGTGTTAGTTCTTTGTTAATTCAAAACTCCCTGTATGAAATTATGAGCTTGGTTTACTTGGAGGAATTTTTTTTAGAAATTTACAGTTTTCAAAATTAACATCCTCAATGGCTTATTTTTAGGGCTTCAGGTTTAGAACTGTTGGACCTAAACTATGACTACTAAAAAATGAGTATGCATAAAAGAAACATTTGAGTTTGCAAAATAAGTAATCCCTACTATACAAGAAAGTTTATACATCTGGTTTAATTTTACTTTACCCACTTTAAATAAGGATAAATGAGAAATATCTCATTGTCAAAAATATCCTTTTTATCTATGACTAAACATTTTACAATCATAATTTTACTGGTCATTTTTTACTATTTATTCCTATAATTGCCATGAAAATCATGTAATCAACATATACACAGAATTAAATCAGTACAAATCCCATTATCATTTGTGAGAACTGATGCAATGTAACTGAAGGTAAATTGTGGAATAGCACCACCATTTCTGCAATAATTAGGACTTTAAAATCTGTGACAGGATTTTGAAATCCCACATGGCCACAGAAGAATTAAATTCAAGGGCATTCACAAAACACCTGAAATCAGACCAGGTACAGGGAATAAAAATGGTAACTCTCACAGGCTGGGGAAAAGAGGTAGAAGCAAGCATTAGAATTGCTAAGGAGGGCTAAATCTGGGGAAGGCAGAGCAGTGGGAGAGCTTGCCTTAGCCATCTATTGAATTTCTGATGTACCGAGTAGCACAGAGGAGAAAGGATATGGAATTGAGCCTGAGAGAACAGTGGTGTTCATGCAGCAGTAATTAGAGGTGATTTATCAGGCTGTAGAGAGGGGAATACCTGTGGATAAAAGTCCCAGACTTATAGAAATTATTTGTAGGACCAGTGAACAGCAGTCTAGCTCCTGAATGGTCCATTAAGCTTTGAGCTGTGAGGGGAATTGGCAGGGAGGCTTATGGATAGAGATGGAGCCTCATCAGGTTAAAGTGAACGCAGAGCATGAAATCCACTTACACCATCACTAATGGAGAACTCTAATTTCAGACAAGTTAGTCCTCATCTTTTTGAGGGGCAGGGGACGACAGTATTTTAAGGCCTTATTGGCTGTCCTATTTCATTTTCTTCATTTCAAGAAAGGAGAAAAATACTTTCTTGTAAGCGGAGCTATATTCCACTGCGGGAGTCACAACTTAATGGATTGCAGCATTACTGCTGGGATCATATCACTCCTGCTTCACAGGTGCGGGGAGGAAACTCAGCACAAGGGAGACAAGCTGAGAATGACTAATTCAAGCAAGATTAGAAAGAAATCTTGTATTGCAAGCTGGCTTTTAATATCCTAATCCTAGCACCTTTTTGTTGGATTTTGTGACTTCTTAAAAAACAAACAAACCAAAATTGCGCATTTTATAGTCTTGCTACATCTGATCAATATTATGCTTACCCCTATGCTAAACTTGAATGAAGTCCAAAATGTTAACCAAGAAAAAAAATTCAATCCAGGCTTTTACTGGTATTGAATTAGGAAAGAATTTTGCACTGAGTTACAATGATTGCTGTAGCATCTCCAAGCTCCACTTAAAAAAATAAAAACAAAAACTCTTAGTGATGATCTGCAGATTTGGGTTTTTTAATGTTATCAGTAAACTGTCTTTAAAATGTCCATAGCTGATTTAATTAAATAATTAAATTTGAACTATGAAAGAGTTTCTTGCTATTACAGCTGTGTGAGTTCTGTTTTTTCTCTGTCGGGTTTTCATCATTCCCTGCAAGCCATCAAGCTTTTTGAACTGTGTCAATAACATTAGGAATCAAATAATAGATTTCTACAGCATGTGAGACAGAGGCTGGTCAGATGTAGATATAAGGTCTGTATATCTTGATCACTAGTGTCATGCTCATTCTAAAGTATGCATGCATACACTGCCATGAAGGAGTAGGATCTTGAATTAAATTCCTATATGCCCATGAGAAAGCATTAGGGACTAAGATGAAGAAGTCGGAGGAAAGAATATGAATCAAAGTCCAAAAGGGATAGAGGCTCTCTTTTCCCTCTACACCATAGGAAGAGCAAAGTGCAAGAAGAATATTTTGCGCTATTTCTGATCAATCTCAAAATAGTAACAGCGTTTTTTCTGTCTTTTCTTTAACCAACCTGTTTAGTACGTGAAACTGTAAAAGTGAGAGAAGGTGGTGTCATTCTAGTTTATGATTAGCACATTTTAACCATATAGAACTCTTCCTACTTGCCTGAACACATCACTAGGAGACAGCTGCTTTTTTGTTTTCTGTTCAGATACAGAATGTTATCAAGCAAGTTATTATGCTCCCTCTTATGAAAACAAGCTGTTTTCCTAAGCTTAAAATAAAACTTAGTTCCTTGAAGCTACACGCTTACTCTTAGGTATGAGATATTATAACTGCTAAACAAAATTTTTTTTTTCCTTCTCCTGAACACAGCTTATTTACCTCTATTGAAGTCAACACAGAGATTTCCACTGTTTCTCCTACTCTCTCAACCAATACTTCCCCCTGTTCCCACTCCCCATGAAAACTCAGGCCTTATTGAACTGGAGACAAAGACAAGTACAAACTAACTTAAGGACAAATATAAACTGACTTTCTACAAATAGAAACAGAAGTACATTTAACATATGGATTAGAAACCAAAGTGTTTTTGAAATGTGTTTTAACGTCCCTAGAAGAATGACTGTATCCTGGCAGCACATTATAGTGCCTGGAGGGTATCTGTCTTTTTGGTTTTAGATTTTGCTATTATGATAGTGCATAGTTTAAAATTTTTCATTCCTGTGTTTCATTCACAGTCACTGTTGGAGTGGACTCTAAGAGTAGTGATTTTTTTAACACTCATTGCCCATATTTCATATTGGTTTAAAACAAGAGCAGTAAAATTTTGCTGCCAACATTAAAGAGAATTGTGATCAGAAGACAGAGCTGCTTTGAACCAAAATTCTTCTTGTCAACCTTTCAATAAAAAGTTGCTTGAATAAAAATATCTCTAGAAATGTGGTGTGAAAGATATACTTCTGAAGCATAAAGAGGTTTTTAAAGTGGTTATTAAGCCTCATGCTTCTTGGGAGAGAGAATTTAAATGGGATTCATCTTCTTTAGACAAATAATCAGGAAGGGAGGTTTTATAAAGAGAAAACATGCAGCATGTCATCCTGTTGAAATGTGTACAAACAAGATCGAAACCTATAGCAAGACAGTGAAATGCAGATGTCATGTGAAAGGACTTCTTCACACGAGGTGTAAGAAGACTTGATTCTTGACTCAGAACTGTTAATGTCATTGAAGTCATGGAAAATGAAATGGGGGGGGGGGAAGACAATCCTCTATTCCCAGTAATGGCCTAGAATTAGAACTATAAATGGATATAAACCTGCAATTTAGAAAGGAAGCAACATGAGTTTCCTTGTTGCATTGCTCTTTCAGCAAGAAAAGCATCCACTTAGCAGCAGTGCTACAGCTCTAAGCACAGCAATAAACCTTTCAAAGTGTCACTTTTTTCAGCGTTAATCTAATGATAAGAGAGAGAGGCAATTGCAAAAGTCATTCTTTATTGTACCACTTAGCTCCCAGAAACTTCATCAAAATCAGGAGGGACCCCTTTTTGCTCTGATTGCCTGACCCAGAATCTTTAATCCCCTTTCATTAAAACCATGCTGCTTTGTTTCCTCATGAATTGCCTTCTGAGCTTTTGGAAATCACCAGGCACAGACACAGAGCAGAGCTGAAGGCTAGGCCAGAGCATAGCTCTGACACCTGAATAGCAACGTTCTGCACTGAGGTGACAGTCATTTGGATGTGAGATGTAAAACTGACATCCTATTAATGAATGATAGCATTAAAAGTGCCACCATACTTGACTAAAACATCTGCTTAGACTTCAAATCAGATAAGCAGTTTTCTTCAATATTTCAACATCCCTTAATAGCATGTCACTGTGATTCAAAACTGATAAAAGAGGTGCCTGTATCAATGGATTTGTTTTTACATTCTCTCCTTCCTTTTGAAGAGTTTCCATTGGGGTGTTGTTCGGTTTTTTTAAACAACACTAAACTTTCATATTAATGTTTGGGAAATATTGGGAATGGTGAAGGTTTTTTAACATTTTAAACCTGTCTTAATGTCAAAATTTACTTCATTTCCCTGTTTCCTTTCCTCCTTTCCCCACCCAAAAAAAAAGGGTGATTGGTATTTTACAGAACAACTGCAATGAAAAGGGGGTTGATGCAGGGCTACATTTTTCTAGGAGAGACTTAAATATATCGATATAGCTCTAGCTGGTAGAAGAAAAGACAAAGTTAAAACTGAATATAAGCGATTAACAGTGATGATGCAATGAATGAGAAACAAGGGTTTCCCTATTTGACCAGCTGATACTCTCCCATACAGCATGACCCTCTTGAAGGCTGACAGAGGAGGCAGATATATTTGACTGCAGGACTCTCCCTCTAGGAGCAGAGGTGACAGCGGTCTGAGGGCCCTTCGCCCAGCTGCCAGGAACACCAATTATCTCTTTCTAGAGAGGTCAGCTCCTTGCCACTGTATATAAGGGCATATTTGTAGAATCAGCATGGACTTAAGGGACCTTGTTCTCTCATCAGTAATACCAGGTAGTTCAGCTCAGACATGCTGGCAAGAAGCCAGCTGAAGATGCACGTTTTGCAAGTGCTGCTGATTGTTCAGCTGGTGAACTGGTGGGCTAAAACACATTTGTGTCATAGCTTGACCACTGGATGATAAGCTAACTACACTCCACAGTTTCACAATCCTGCAAGCCACAATTCCCATAGTAGCACACTGATTCAGTTTATCTTAGAAATCAGGAGCATCTGAAGATTTGCCATTTGGAAGTGTCCAGAGCACAAAATGTCTGAGGCTCTCACTGCCCACATGGGAGAGGGTGCATTACGTCCATTGCCAGAAGGTTGTCAACATTTGCATTCAATTTCAGAGCCAGAAGTGCTCAGAGCCATAATACTGTCGCTCGAAAGACTGTTGGAAGCTGGGTAACACTATTGGATTCAGTGGTAAAATGAAGAAAAACAGGGATGGTGCCAATCTGTGCTATGTAGAAGATCCAAGGCCTTTATGATTTTCTCCTAAGCTGAACCTTTTATGGTATGTTTTCTCTGTGATTGTGGTCCATGGGTTTGCAGCATGCCTGATGTTTCTTCTCACTCCAGTCACTGCTCAGGATAATTTCAAATCTCCAGAACTGGCAGAGGGCAAGGCTGCTGCCCCAGCACTGAGTCCGGCTTTCCAAACTGTGAAACCTGTTTGCCTTGGCAGGAAAAATCAGGGGTTGCAATTGGTTGTGATTGCTCTCTGGTTAAAGACAGTGTGAAAGAAAATGCCTGAATTTACCAGTGAAACCATATTCAGCAGAGTAAGTGATCCTATCTTATTTTTCACCACTGTTTCTCTTATGAAAACTATACCTAAAACCCAGAAGATAAAATGTCAGACAGACTTTTAGAGTGAGTTTTTGGATGATGCAATCCTCTTTGAGGTTAACAGTCCATTCACAGTGGTGTCCTGTTCATAATAGGGACAGTATTGTTGCTTCAGATCTAGCTTAAATCGGTCAGGCACAAAATACTAACAATCACTGTTTCTTATCCCATAAAACTCAGGGTATGTTTTGCTGCATAGATTTCAAATACCCAGATTTACTACACAATTATTTCTGTGTAGAAACATATATAAAACCAGTTTGAACAGTCAGGACTTTAGTGTATCCACTTTCTTGCTTATTGGTTTTTCTTTTTTCCTTTCCTACTCCCTTGGCACAGATGGAGAGATGGATGCTTCAGCAGCCTAAGCATACCCTAAACAAAAGCTGGAAGGAGGATTGCCTCACACCTCTTACCAGCCATGCAAAATTCAGAGTAAAGGAAATAACGCAAGTTAAGTGTACAGCTAAACCAGGCTCTTTAACGCCGAAGAGACTAGCCAAGACTCTACAAGACATGTTATTTGCAAAGAATTGGAAATGATCTTACATGCTATTTGATCATTCCCAAGAATCGCTTGGTCCGTCAGTCAGAATGCTTTGAACTATTTGAACATTACTAGAGCCCTTTTCTCATTGTTCTTTTAGCAGAGAGACAGGTATAACATTTCTGGTAAATATAGAATCATAGAATCATTTGGGTTGGAAGGGACCTTTAAAGGTTATTTAGTCCAACCCCCCTGCCATGGGCAGGGACATCTTCAAATAAATCAGGTTGCTCAGAGCCCCGTCCAACCTGACCTTGAATGTTTCCAGGGATGGGGCCTCCACCACCTCTCTGGGAAACCTCTTCCAGTGTTTCACCACCCTCAGTGTAAAAAATTTCTTCCTTATATCTAGTCTATATCTACCCCCCTTTAGTTTAAAGCCATTCCCCCTTGTCCTGTCGCAACAGGCCCTGCTAAAAAGTTTGCCGCCATCTTTTTTATAAGCCCCCTTTAAGTACTGA
>NW_008795252.1:623828-630844 GCF_000699145.1 Aptenodytes forsteri
GGACCCCTGAGGGACACCACTCGTCACCGATCTCCATCTGGACATTGAGCCATTGACCACTACCCTCTGGATGCGACCATCTAACCAATTCCTCACCCACCGGACAGTCCACCCATCAAATCCATACCTCTCCAGTTTAGAGAGAAGGCTGTTGTGGGGGACCGTGTCAAAGGTCTTACAGAGGTCCAGATAGACGACATCTGTAGCCCTTCCCGTGTCCACTGATGTAGTCACTCCATCATAGAAGGCCACTAGGTTAGTCAGGCAGGACTTTCCCTTGGTGAAGCCATGCTGGCTGTCTCAAATCACCTCCCTGTGTCTTCCATGCCTTAGCATAGCTTCCAGGAGGATCTGTTCCACTATCTTGTGTTCCATGATATATGTGAATACATGACTGTTTACAGGAGACAGAGGCTGTTAAAGCTGAATTCCAAAGAAAGGCTGACTCACAGAAATGTAACAACTTGGTATGATTCAATATAGTAAGTGAAAAGATATCCTGTGAAATGTTGTCCTAAGAGAAACATTAGGTATAGCTATTCTGATGTATTGTGATGTTGGGGAATGTAATGACACTGTATATGGCATTCTTGGCATTTTACGTGTTATTACTGCAAATCACTCTCTTGACATCCTGGGACCCATTACCCATATGGAATGATCATACTAGAATGAAAAATCAAATGTTAATTAAATTTACCAACTAGTGCACACGGACATGTATTTCTCTTGGAGTGACATTTCATATCCTGAAAGTTCACAGCTTTCAGTGGTGGGAGATTCTTTAACTTGATCACAGAGATCACTTAGGGAAAGACTTCGTCATACATGAAGATTTTAATTGACACTATAAAATGATCTAGGTTTCTGGCCTCATAAGATACTGGTCTGATTAGCTATGACATACAGAAATGTGTTTGATCTAACATTCAGATCAGAAGCTCTTGAGAATGGAATTTTGATTCAGCTTATCCTGCTTTTAAAATTTGAAACCTGTTTTTCCTGTCATACTGAACACAAATGAGATTAGCATCAGACAATTTAATAGTAATTCAAGTGTGCAGGTGGGTTACTGTATTCTGAGATTGAGTTACAGATGGTTTATTAGAGACTTCCAGTATATTACAGTATGTCCAAAAGAAGTTGCCTGAGAAACATGTTTGTTTGGGGTTTTCTCCATTGTTATAATGATCCATTCCAAGTGATCCAAGAGAAGAGTAAAAACTCATATGGGATTTTGTTTATGCACTAAGAGTCAATAGATTTAGGAAGAAAACTGTAAAATACAATATGTCTGAGCATTATGACTCTACAGAGAACATGGCAGCAGTCTTCTCAACATAGTATTTAACATATCTTCTATCCATTATTTTATTTGTGATTTTTCAATGCAACAAACTATTTTTATAATGCTGAACTTAAAGAAAATACTGTCTCCCTTGACTAAGATGAGTGAAAAGCTATCCTGAAGTGAAGGTATTAAGACGGTAAGATATTAACAAGATTAAGGAAACATGTGACATGAAAAGAATTTGTGGAACTGAAAGAATGAGTATTTCTTTATCTGTCATATACACTAAAGGTTCTCTTCAATGTATGAACACCTTTTTACATAGTTTAAAAGCACTCTGACAGATCTTCTCCTGCTGAACCTTTGATAAGAAAAGCAAATGTTCATATACAATCTAACTGAAAAATAAAAGACAACTTTCAATACTATCTTGGATTATCTTTGATGTTTTCTCACTTCCACATTGCCATTAACAAAATTCTGCCTCTGAATAGTTCTCTGTGTGTTACGTTTCGTGACCTGTGAGAGGGAAATTGCTTGCTACATTCTTCAGGAAGGCATAAACATGATCAGGTTTAGGACCCAGGTCAGCAAGGTCTATTCCTGCAAAGCCTTGGCATTGTCAGCCCTGTCATTTTCTGCTATCCTCATTCTCAGTATAAAGTTAAAGCTGTAAACAGATGGACTTCAGAAAGTTGAAAATACTGTGTGCTGTATAAAAGTTATAAATTAATCATTTTTAATTTATCCTCAGGTGAATGTCATGTGAAATCTTCACACACTAGAGCTTTATCACAGTTGCTTTTGGAATGATTTGGGATGATTGTCAATAGTGTGATTGTATCATATGAATAGTGTATGATGTTTTCACAGACATCAGCTATGATTCATTATTTTTATTTACTTTTATCTATACTGGTGTTTTTCCTTGGTTTCATTAATAGAATGTAGTTTTTCCTCTCAGTTTCTTTAGTTAAACCAGTAGTCCACTATTATGTTTCCTGTTTAGTTTTAACAGTGTTTCTCTGATTAGTAGAATTTAAAGCCCTATAATATGCTTCTGTATGTCAGAAGACACCGTTAGTGCTGTATTGACACCAGTTAATTTTTGTTTGTCAGCACCATACCCTTCTAGAAAGGCATCCCAGCTTGATTTTCAAATTTAATGCAAGGTTCATAAAAACTTTATTTTCTTTTGCTGTCACTAGTGTATACTAGTAGGTAATGCAGAAGCTAATTATTATGAAACTGAGAAAGTAGGACAGTCCTCAGAAGATTAACTAAAATCAATTAGCAGAGGGAATGAAGTCACCAGTGGCATTCGATGCTCATCCCCACCAATACAGCCATTCCCATTCCAGGACATGGAGGGATTATTTTAATGGAAAAGAATAGCTGGCTTCTAGGTTTTGACTGCCAATAGAAGAGTCAGTTAATTTTGAAAGCCACAAAGGATTTTCTCATTTGAACATTTCTCCCTGAGGGAGCACAGTGAAATAACTGAAGTATTTCATATTTTAAAATGAAATTGTTCTAATATTGATGTTTGTTGCTTTCATTTTTTTCACTATAGAATTTGTTTATTCATCATTTTGAGAAAGGTGTATAGTGATGAGCATTTTGATCCAAACGTTGCTTTCAATTTAATCAGAGTGCAAAGTGATTGTAAAGTCAGTATTATGTCATGTTCTGCTGAGCTGGTAGCAATGAAAACCCATATTGCATTTACTTGGTGTTCTGCAGTAAAATAAATGACTACTTAAGACTTTATGGGAAGTAGGTAATCAAATCCATACATTTTTATAGGACTTTTGCTTGAGAAGGACCTTAGGCTATGCCTGGTTTTGGCTTCCTCCAATCATGCTTTCATTTTCTTTTCCCATTTTTCATACCCTTTATCTTGGGTACTGGTTTTATTTATATCTTCTGAATAATATAAAAATAAATACCTAGCAAAATATCAGCTTGCCTCATATCATAATGTTCATGTTTTAGTTACTTCATATGTTTTAATCAGACTGCACTCTTGTTTTCACTGTGGATTTAAGGTCACCTGTAGTTTTTAAGAGCATAGGGAGGGCCCAGACATGAGAAGGTCATTCGTGTTATTTTCAATGCACTATCAGTCCACACAGCATATTGTATGTCCATATGGTATTATAAATAGCATTCCTTGGACAGATACCACATATGCTAAGATACTGAGTAAATTAATGTGAGTTTCACATTTATTTCCATATCCCCACAGATTCCCATGCACTTGTGAGAGACTAAGAACGTCTTTCCACGCGTTAGTTCACGTAAGTTGTGACTAATGTATAGCATAAGGCCTAAACAAAAACTAGTTTTAAGATAAAAACTTTTCTTTTGTTCTTTCATTTTTTTTCAGTCGCCTAAGATACTGAGTAAATTAATGTGAGTTTCACATTTATTTCCATATCCCCACAGATTCCCATGCACTTGTGAGAGACTAAGAACGTCTTTCCACGCGTTAGTTCACGTAAGTTGTGACTAATGTATAGCATAAGGCCTAAACAAAAACTAGTTTTAAGATAAAAACTTTTCTTTTGTTCTTTCATTTTTTTTCAGTCGCATGTATGTTTGTTTGAAACATAATTTTTGTATTACACTAATTCAGATATAATATTGACAGTAACTATTTAAGGGAAAATTCTCATTCTACTTCCTTTTACTAAGAGTGGACATTGGAGAAATGCGTGCAAGAAGCATAGAAATATTTCTCTGAGATTCAGATGTCCCTATTTAATTTACAGTGAGACTGCCTTACACTCTTTCCCACATCTTCCATATTCTTTTTGTGCAGATTAATTTGGCTACCATATTGACTTCATTTATACTTGGATACAGGAGACTGAATTGATTCCTACATTATTTCCAAGGAGAAAAAAATAGCTATGGTCAGCTGAACAGAAAGCAGCCATGTTACTAAGGTTTTGAATTCTTGTAATGAATTGTCTAGATACATCTTCTCCTAATTGCCCTCAAAATTATTTTCAGCAGCTCACAATGCAAAGGAAGTTCAGCTGTAGCTGGAAACCTTGGTCCAGCTGTCTGGTCACTACATCCATCTGGCGGTCCGTGAACAAATATAGCTAAAAAGACAGGAGATAACAGCTTTGGGAGTCACAATGACTTTAATAAAACCTCAAAAACTTTCTGACTCACTTTGCCATATGTAGAATCCATGCACAACAATCATTGCGTCATAATAACCATAAAACTGTCTATGATGGTATTGTTAAATCTGTGGAATCAATCTGAAACAGTGGCAGTGTTTAAGGTTAAAAGGAAACTTCTATCACTCCAAGATATCATAAATTCTAAGACATTGCTGACATCTGGAAGGGTATATTTTAAGCTCTTGTAAAGTCAACTTCTGGTTTCGTAGACTCAAGAATGTGTGGCATAGGGGAATAATACTAAATACAATGCCACATTCACATATTCTTGTATCATATGGAAGTGTAAAATTCTTCAAGAAAGAGCTCACTTGTAATTTGTGTGTATATATTTTTCTACCCCTAAACCTTGTTTATAGTTCTCAGTATTATTGTATTCAGATTGAAAAACAACACCAAATTATGATGATAGCTACTAATCCAATATACAGAGCATGAATATTCAGAGTTCTGAATATTCTTAAAGAATTGTCTGTGATTATCAATGCTGGGTAAACAGATTTACAGGAATTAAAAATCATACTACAGAACAAGTTGTGAAGGTATGTATTTATGAATACATCCTTATTTAAACCCTGAGCAGACATTTAGCACATAAACTACTACTTGTAAATTTTTTACGTGACTTTAATTCTTATTACTTTCATCTAATCTTCCAGACTATAAGAGAAAGGTAATAACACCACTACTTCTGTACAACAAAGGAGTGGAAATTTTAGCTTAGGTTAACTCAAAAATTTATTTCCTGTTATAGAAAATTTAACAAACAAAATTCAAAAGAAATCTCTTAGAGATTGCACAGTTTGGTTTTGCTTTCTCTCTTGTGCTTCTCCTGTCTGATTTATCAAGGCAAAGCATTTCCCTCTTTCTCTCTCCTTCATACACACACTAATCCTCTTCTAATTTAAACTATTACTGCAAGGTGGAAATCAAAGCTGCTTTGCCATGTTTAAAATGCATTATTAATGCATGCAGGTAGAGGAAAAATGTCCAGAGGATATAATCATTTTGACATCTATTTTACTGTCCTCTGCCAGACAATGAATCAAAAATGTCTCAACCATCTTGAAAAGGTTATCACGTGGGAAGAGAATTCTATTACTGTTGTTGGAACTCTTTGTATGATGTCATTAAGTGGAGCAATAAATCTATTTAAACCAAAGAACTCATAGATGTATACCATAATCTTACACTTCCTGGGTTTGTGTTGTCAAACCAAAAATATTAAAGGTGCTGATATATATACCTCAAGGTCGAAGATACAGGGAAGGACATGCTGTTACTGTAACGTGATAGAATGAAAATTGCCAGGCTCTTCAGTGACTGTATAGAAAATAGTGCATTCCAGATTCAGTGATGGAACAGGAGCAAAACTGGCATATATTGGAGCAATCTGGCCTTTGTGTCTAGTTTTAAAAAATAAATGCTACATTTAGCCTTACTCACAAAATTTGATATTGAATTACTGACATAAATGACTCCCCTTCCCTCAGAATCTTAACAAGCATTCAAGCCTTGCTGGTTTAAACAATAAAGAGAACAAATGATTGATCTTTATTATATGATTCAGCCCTATAATAAAATATATCTGTCACTAATAGATCCAGGCATATTTCACAATTTTTACTTAGCCAAAGGCATTATTAAGACAGAATATTTAGCTTTTGCAATCTAGCTTAGGTGCTTTTACACTTCCTCCAGAGTTATGATCTGAGTATTTAAATCAACTAAATTTTTTCTGCTTAGTTCAGTGTCACAAATCCTGATTTAGGATCCTGCCGACTACACCAATTTGTTGTGAATGAGTGGAATGCACCTCACTCAAAAGAGAAGCAGCAATATGTTTTATTGAGGTAAAATAATAATTTGACAGAGTTCAATGAATTCGATGGAATTTAACAAAGTTTAACAGGGATTTGCCAAGGTTCAATAAGTTTGATGGCGAGGTTCACCTTATTAATTACTGCATGGAAGAAATATACAATCAAAAATTGACTTAGAATTGAGTTAGAATGATTCACACAGAGACTGGAGATGAAAAGGGTAAGGAAGACCCTCCCATTGAGTCATGAGGTTCAGAGTAGACACCCTTGCTTTCTAAACTCCTGATGGAGCTTAGGTGTGGCTAGGTCCAATCTTAGTCTCAGACTTGGACAACAGTTTATGTCTAATGGAATTACCTGTACAAAGTTTACAATAATACTGAGTAGCTACATGGATTAGTAATGTTTCATTAATATTAATTCGGCATGCTATCAGTCACTTACCAAAGGTCTGCTGTTGGTAAAAGGTCTCTCTGCCTCAAGGCGCAACCTTGAGAAGTGTCCCAGCTCAAGGGGAGATCACGGCCATGCAGCCACACTGCCTAGCAAAGAGAGCTCAAAGAAGGCTCACTGTTGTTGTTTAGCCTGGCATGCAGCTAAACACCACACAGCCGTTCGCTCACTCCCCCCCCCCCACCCCCCGCAGTGGGATGGGGGAGAGAATTGGAGAGAGAGGGAAAAAAAAAAAAAGTAAAATTCATG
>NW_008795252.1:631041-632743 GCF_000699145.1 Aptenodytes forsteri
GGTAGAGCATGGGAAGCTGAAAAGTCCTTGACTAGTGTAAGCACTGCTCAGCAAAAACTAAAACATCAGTGTGTTATCAACATTATTCTCATACTGAATCCAAAACACAGCACTATACCAGCTACTAGGAAGAAAATTAACTCCATCCCAGCTGAAACCAGGACACTCACTTAGGCTATCATCTTTATGGAATAAAGTGGTTGGCTCATAGTCAAATTACATGTGATGGGAAAGGTATGCATGAGGCTCCTTGTAACCCCACCTTTTTTTGTTCCTTGATAAATGAGTCTTGGAAAAGCCACCTGCTGTTCATGTGTCAATCGCATGATAGGTGTTCCAAGCTCGTATGCATCGATGCTCACCATGCCACTTGGCTCATTTGTGGGTTCTCAGAGAACAGACTGGAACCAGAGGAGTTCTTGGCGTGCCACGGCTCAGGCCTTTACCTCCTTTGGAGCCTGTACCAAACTACTGCTACTTTGGACATAGAGGTCGAGTGCATCTGTCACATTCAGTAATGAACATTTTTCCAACAACAAAAAAGTCATGTTCATTCCTCTTACTGTTCATTTACTTCATCTTCATGCAAAAGAAAGGTAAAGATAAGCAGTGCTAATCCAGTGCCTAAAATGCAGAAGCAGGAGCAGGAAATATGAACTTTTTCCCTTTTTTTTAACATTTCCAACAAATGTTGTTCAGCAACTAGAACAGAGAAAAGCACTTTTCTCTATGCTGATACAAGTGCATGCACCCATTTACTCTCAGTTTTCTTCAGAAGGATTTTGGAGGTAGTCATTCAAGTGAAACATTTTGTAGGACAGAGCCTAACCTCCCTGCGCCTCTATGTTCCTTCTTTGGAAGCCGTTAACTCCACCATTCATACTGGACCTCCTGTGCCTCTCATGGGAGCTCTAAGCACAGTTTAAGCACACTGAGCTTTAGTGCTGGGACTCAGCATCTCCCATAGTCTTCAGCAGTCTAACATTGAAAAATGACAAAAGTGACCTTTTAAAGATTTATGTTTATCTATTATGATTTGTAAGGGAAAAGTCCTATTTAGAACCCAGTTTACACAACCGTTGAGGGCACGTTTCTTTTGATTCCACTCTTCTTTTTAAAGACATTTTTATTTGTATTCAGGATACATAATCATATAATCATACAACAAAGAAATATTTCAGCCAGATGTTTACAGCAGATTGTGACTACAGAACTAATCAGATAAGATGAGAACAGCTTATAAGGAGGGTAGGATAAAGTACAATAACAGTTTATATAACTCTGGGCTGTATAAGAATGCAGTCAAGAATATTGCCTAATTTTGAAAAGAAAAGATAACAATGAACCATTTCTGAACAGCACATCAATGATTCGCATTTGGTTATGAAGTAAAAGGTAATGTATGGGTTACATATCAAGGAGCAGCATTTTCAGGTGGAAGTTGTAGAGGTCAGGAAGGACTATCTTTTTTCAAAGGATTGTTAGCAGGTAAGTTTAGTCTTATGTTTTATTTTATATTTTGTAGAGGTTTTTTCAAGGCAGGATAAATTTCATGAGAAAATTGCTTCTGAATCTCACTTTCTGCTTACTTCCAGAAGTAAAGATGTGGTCAAAGGTTTCAGGATGACCATAGAATCATAGAATCATTGAGGTTGGAAAAGCCCTCTAAGATCATCGAGTCCAACCGTCAACCCAACACCAC